>NW_026654660.1:0-8417 GCF_009828535.3 Hylobates moloch
TGCTTAGGTATTTATCCGTGTGTGTGTGTGTGTGTGTGTGTGTGTGTTTGTGTACGCATATGTATAGTTAGCCCTCCTTATCTGTGGGTTCCACATCCATGGATTCAACCAACCACAGACCAAAAATATTTGGAAAAATAAAAATAAAAAATAATACAAATTTTAAAATACAGTATAACAACTATTTATATAGCATTTACATTGTATTACATTTTATAAGCAATCTAGAGATGACTTAAAGTACATGGGAGAACATGCATAGGTTATATGCAAATCCTATGCCATTTTATTTAAGGAACTTGAGCGTTTGCAGAGTTTAGTATCCACAGGGGGTCCAGGAACCAATCCTGTCACAGGAACCAAGGGTGACATGCTTATGTCGGCTTATACACAAGTCAAATGAATGACAGCAAGGATACAACGAATGGGAGTGATACAGTCTTATTCAAAAGTGGACTTGGATTGGTTGTAAATGTATTTAAACCACTTTAAAAAGTTTAAAAAAAAAAGAACCTTTAACTGATATGCTAAGAAAGGAGAGAAAATAGAATCATAAGATGTTCTATTAAAACCAAAAGGCAAAAAAAAATGAAAGACAAAAACAGGAACAAATAACAAGAGCAACAAATAAAAAATAGTAACAAACATGGTAGATACTAATCCAATATATCAATAATCACTCTGAACATCAATGATCTAAATGTACCAATCACAAGACAGAGATTGTCAGAGAGGATCAAAAAACAAGATCCATCTACTTATTGTCTTCAGGAAACCCAAATGAAGAAAAATCATACCATGCTCACACTAATCAAAAGAAAGCAAAAGTCATTCTATTCATTTCTGACACAGCAGACTTCAAAGTAAGGAGAGTCAACATGAATAAAGAAAGGCATTACACCATGATAAAAATGCCAATTTTATGTCTTTAATGAAAGACATAACAATCCTTAATATGTGTGAATGTCAAATTATTTAAGTCAAAAACTAATAGAACTGCAAGAAAAAATAGATGAATCCACTATTATAGCTGGAGACTTCAACATCCCTCTATCAGAAATGGACAAATCCAACAGGCAGAAAATGAGTAAGGATATAGCTGAACTCCACCGCACCATCAGTGAACTGGGTACAATGGGCAGCGTTAGACTGCTTCACCCAACAACAGCAGAATACACATTCTTATCAAGCTTGCATATAATTCACCATGATAGCCCATATTCTGGGCCATAAAACACACCTTAACAAATATAAAAGAACGGAAATTATACATCTGCTCTCAGGTCACAATGGAATCACACTAGAAATCAGTAACAGAAAAATAACTGGAAAATCCCACAATATATGAAGATTAAACAACATATTTCTAAATAACACAGAGGCTAAAAAACAAATCTCAAGAGAAATGTAAAAGCATTTTGAACTAAATAAAAATGAAAACAAACTTATCGGAATTTGTGGAATGCAAACAAAAGCAGTGCTTAGAGGGCAATTTATAACGTTGAATGCATATATTAGAAAAGAACAAAGATCTAAAATCAATCATCTAAGTTTCTAGCTTGGATTAACTAGAAAAATAAGAGCAAATTAAATCTGAGGCAAGCAGAAAAAAGAAATAATAATAATTAGAGCAGAAATCAATAAAATTAAAAATAGGAAATCAACAGAGAAAAATCAATGAAATCAAAAGCTGGCTTTTTTGAAAATACCGATAAATCAGTACACTTCTAGGCCAAGCTAAGTAAGGAAAAAAAGAGAGCGGACCCAAATTACTAGCGTCGGAAAGGTAAAAGAGGACATCACTGCAGATCCCATGACATTAAAAGGATAATCAAGTAATACCATGAACAGTTCTATGCCCATAAATTTGATAACCTAGTAAAATGGGCCAATTTCACGAAAGACACAGTTGCTAAAACTCACACGAGAAGAAACAGACAATTTGAATAGGCCTATACCTATTAAAGACATCAATAATTAATAACCTTCTAAAAAAAAAAACACAAGGCCCAGCTAGTGCTAGAAAGCACTGGCACTGGTGAATTCTACCAAACATTTAACAAAGAAATTATATAATTCTCACCTGGGCATGGTAGCTCACACCTGTAATACCAGCACTTTGGGAGGCCAAGGCAGTAAGATCTGAGATGGGTGAATTACCTGAGGTCAGGAGTTTGAGACTAGCCTGGCCAATATGCTGAAACTCCATCTCTACTAAAAATACAAAAATTAGCTGGGCATGGTGGCGGGCACCTGTAATCCCAGCTACTCGGGAGGCTGAGGCAGGAGAATTGCTTGAACCCAGGAGGTGGAGGCTGCAGTGAGCCGAGACTGCGCCACTGCACTTTAGCCTGGGAGACAGAGAGAGACTCTGTCTCAAAAAAAAAAAAAGAAAAAAAAATTATACAATTCTTTACACTCTCTTCCAGGGCATAGAGGCAGAAAGAATACTTCCTAAATCATTCCATGAGGCCAGCATGATCCAGACAAAGATATCACAAGAAAAAAAAAAAACTACAGACCAATGTCATTCATGAATACAGATGCAAAAATCTGCAACACAATTGTACCAAATCAAAGCCAACAATGTATACAAAGAATCACATAGGGCCAGGCACAGTGGCTCACACCTGTAATCCCAGCACTTTGGGAGGCCAAGGCAGTAAGATCACTTGAGCCCAGGAGTTCAAGACCAGCCTAGGTGAGATCTTAAGACCCTGTCTCTACAAAAAATTTAAAAACTAGCTGGGCATGGTGGCACACGCCTGTAGTCCCAGCTACTCAGGAGGCTAAGGTGGTAAGATTGCTTGAGCATGAGAGGTTGAAGCTACAATGAGCTGTGATCACCCCACTGCACGAGTCTGAGCGACAGAGTAATACCCTGCCTCAAAAAAACAAAAGATAAAAAATAAAAAGAATCATACACCACAACCAACTGGCATTTATCCCAGGTATGCAAGCCTGGTTCAACATTCAAGGATCAATTAATGTAATCCATTAAATCAACAGGCTAAAAGAGAAAAATCATAAGATCATATTAATAAATGGAGAAAAAACATTTGACAAAATCCAACAACCATTAATGATAAAACTCTTAGTAAACTAGGAATAGAGAGAAATTTCCTCCACTTGATAAAGAACATCTACAAAAAAACATACAACTAATATCATATCTAAGTGAGAAACTCAGTTTTCCCATTAAGATTGAAAACAAAGAATATATCATCTCACCACTCCGTGTCAGCATCATGCTGGAAGTTCTAACTAATGAAATAAGAAAAGGAAATACAAAGTATGCTGATTGGGAAGGAAGAAATTAAACTTTCTTCGCAGATAACATGATGGTCTGTGCAGAAAATCTGAAAGAATTGAACAACAACAAAAAAAAAACGACTAGAAATAATAAGCAATTACAGCAAGGTCACAGAACACATGGTGAGTATACAAAAGTCAATCGCTTTCCTATATACCAGCAAGGAACGAGTAGAATCTGAAATTAAAAACACATTATTACTTATATTAGCACCCTCAAAAATCCAATAGGTATAAATCTAACAAAAGATGTACAAGATCTCTATAAGAAAAATTATAAAGCTCTGCTAAGCAAAAACAAAGAACTAAATAGAGAGATATTCCATGTTCACAAATAAGACTCAAACTGTCAAGATGTCAGTTTTTCCCACCTTGACCTATAGATTCCATGCAATCGCAATCGAAATTTCAGAATTGTATGAATACTGGCAAAGCGACTCTAAAGTCATGTGTAGAGGCAGAAGATCCAGAACAGTCAACACAACACTGAAGGAGAACAAAGTTGGAGAACTGACATGACCTGATGTCAAGACCCACTACAAAGCTATAGCAATCAAGACAGTGTGTACTGGTGAGAAGAGTGGACAAATAGATGAAGGCAACAGAACAAAGAGCCCAGAAATAGACCCACATAAATACATCAACTGATCTTTGAAAAGGGAGCAATGGCAATACAGTACAATGAATAAATGATAGTCTCTACAAAAAATGGTGCTGGAACAAATAAACACTCACAGGATGATCTAGACAAAGACCTTACACCCTTCAAGAAAACACACTCAAAATGGATCACAGACCTAAGTGTAAAATGCAAAACTATAAACTCTTAGGAAATAGCATAGGACAAATCTAGATGACTTTAGGTATGGAGATGACTTTTTAGATACAACATCAAAAGCACAACCCATGAAAGAAAAAATTGATAAGCTGGACTTCATTAAAATTAAAAACTTCTGTAAGAGACAATGTCAACAGGAAGAGAAAACAAGTCACAGACTGAGAGAAAATATTTGCAAAAGACCAACTGATAAAGGAGTGTTATCCAAAATACACAGAGAACTCTTAAATCTCAACAAGAAAAAAAAAGGGGCCAAAGATCTTAACAGACATCCCACTAAACAAGATATACAGATGGCAAACAAACATACGAAAAGATGCTCCACATCGTATGTCACCAGGAAAATGCCAATTAAAAGGACAGTGATCCTTTTATATCCAGAACACCAACACCACCAAATGCAGGTGAGGATGTGGAGCCACAGGAACTCACATTCATTGCTGGGGAAAGCAAAATCCTATGGCCACTGTGGAAGACGGCTTGGCAATTTATTAACAAAACTAAACATATTCTTATCATATGATCCTGCAATCACACTCCTTGGTAGTTACCTGGTAGAGTTGGAAACATGTTCACACAAAAACCTGCACACGGATGTTTATAGCAGATTTATTCATACTTGCCAAAACTTGGAAGCAACCAAGATGCCCTTCAGTTAGTGAGTGGATAGACTGCAGTGCATCCCTACAATGGATATTATTCAGCACTAGAAGAAATGAGTTATTAAGCCTTGAAGAGACACAGGGGAACCTTAAAATGCATGTCGCTAAATGAAAGAAGCCAATCTGGGAAAGGCTGCAAACAGTATGATTCTAACTACAGACAATCTGCAACTTACAATGATTCAACGTATTTTTTTTTTTTTTTTACTTTACAATGGTGCGAAAGCAAAACTCACTGAGTGGAAACTACTTTGGATTTTGTTTTTTTCCTGGACTAGCAACATGCAGTATGATATGCTGTAGGACATGCAGTAGGATATGCACCATGATATATGGTGTGACATGCAGTACGATATGCAGTAGGATATGCACTATAATATCCGGTATGATATGTAGTATGATATGCGGTGTGACATGTGTTACGATATGCAGTACGATATGGGTAGGATATGCAGTAGGATATGCACTACGATATATGGTATGCGGTATGATATGTGGTGTGACATGCGTTATGATGTGTGGTACAATATGTGGTAGGATATGCACTATGATATATGGTATGATATGTAGTATGATATGAGGTGTGACATGCATTATGTGGTACAACATGTGGTAGGATATGCACTATGATATATGGTATGATATGCAGTAGGATATGCGGTGCGACATGCATTACGATATGTGGTACGATATGCGGTAGGATATGCACTATGATATACTATATGATATGCGGTATGATATGCGGTGTGACATGCATTACGATATGTGGTACGATATGCGGTAGGATATGCACTATGATATACGATATGATATGCGGTATGATATGTGGTGTGACATGCATTATGATATGCAGTACGATATGCGGTAGGATATGCACTATGATACATGGTATATGTAGTATGATATGAGGTGTGACATGCGTTATGATATGTGGTACAATATGTGATAGGATATGCACTATGATATATGGTATGATATGTAGTAGGATATGCGGTGTGACATGCATTACGACACGCAGTACGATATGCGGTAGGATATGCACTATGATATATGGTATGATATGTAGTGTGACATGCAGTACGATATGTGGTACAACACTGTTATGATGCTGGTGACGGCAGCAGCCACACCTCCCAGGCAGCCACGTGACCAAGAGGCTGAACAACCAATACTCTACAGTGTGCTGCAGTCAATAAACTATATGAGATATTAAACACCTCATTACAAAATAGGTTTTCTGTCAAATTATTTTGCCAACTGTAGGATAACATAAGCGTTTGGAGCACATTTAAGGTAGGCTGGGCTAAGCTTCAGTAGTTTAGGCATATTAAATGCATTTTCAAATCACGATACTTTCAACTTACTATGGGTTTACTAGGATGTAACCCTGTCATAAGCTGAGGAGCTGCTGTATAAGACACTCTGGAAAGGGCAAAGCTATACAGACACAGACAAGATCAGTGATTACCACAAATAAGGGGAAGGGAGGGATGAACAGCCAGAGCACAGGGGTTTTAGAGCAGTGAAACCACTGCATGATGCCCTGTGGTGGATCCACGTCATGGCCCATTTGTCCAAACCCACAGAATGTTTAAGACCAAGAGTGAGCCCTAACATAAATCTCGGACTTCGAATGATAAAGACACATCAATGCAGGCTCATCAACTGTAACAAATGCACCACTCTGGTAGGGTACGTTGATAATGGGGGAGGCTATTCATGTGTGGGGGCGAGGGGGTATATGGGAAATCTTTGTATCTTCCTCTCAATTTTTTTTTTTTTGAGATGAAGTTTTGCTCTTGTTGCCCAGGCCACAGTACAATGGCTCGATCTCAGCTCACTACAACCTCCATCTCCTGGGTTCAAGCAATTCTCCTGCCTCAGCCTCCTGAGTAGCTGGGATCACAGGCACGCGCCACCACACCCAGCAAATTTTGGTATTTTTAGTAGAGATAGGGTTTCGCCATGTTGGCCAGGCTGGTCTCAAACTCCTGAGGTGATCTGCCCACCTCGGCCTCCCAAAGTGCTGGGATTACAGGGGTGAGCCACCACACCTGGCCCCTCCCTCTCGATTTTGATGGGAACTTAAAACTGCTCTAAAAAAAAAATAAAGTCTTAGCCAGGAGTAGTGTCTCATGACTATGGTCCCAACTACCCGAAAGGCTGAGGCAGGAGAATCGCTTGACCCCAGGAGTTTGAGGCGCACTGAACTATGATCATGCCACTGCACTCCAGCCCGGGCAACAGAACGAGCCCCTGTCTAAAAATAAATATAAAATAAAAAATAATAAAGTCTTATAAAAAGTAAATAAGGTCCTCTTGGCACATTATCATATAAAGTCATTGTACATTATATTAAATAACATATACTACATTTATTGTATCAGTAAATACAACACCTGCTGACTGACAAGAAGAACAAAAACAGGAATTTTAAATGAAAACTAACAGCACCACATTTCTTATTCTTGCACAACTCAGCAGACCCAGTGGCTCTTAGTTATGTACTATGTCTGGCCAGGATTTTGAAACTACAGTTCATTCACTCTGCAAACACACCTAGTGTGGGCCAGGCACTCAGCCAGGTGAGGGGACAGTGGGGTACGGAGCAGACATCATCACTTCTGTGCAGAGCTAGAACCACACTGGGGGACACACCCCTGAGAAAGAACAAGAAACCCCCATCACCAGGAGTTCACCTGCCCCGAGGAGAGCCCCATGTGCTCTCCATCCAGCTCTGCACTACGTCCCTCACAGGCCCCGTCCGCAATTCTTCCCTCATACCAGGACGTGCTCTCCATCCAGCTCTGCACTACGTCCCTCACAGGCCCCGTCCGCAATTCTTCCCTCACACGAGGACGTGCTCTCCATCGAGCTCTGCGCTACGTCCTTCACAGGCCCCGTGCGCAATTCTTCCCTCATATGATACCTGCATTTCCTTGATCTCTCCGGTTTTGCATATATATTCTGAAAATTATTTATAACCTTGTGTAATTCTCAGCAACCATGGCCTGGATCACGTCTTTTGTGATTTCTCTATTAGGTGTCTTCAAATCTCCTCACTTTCTTCAACTTGCATACAGAGCAACAATGAGAAGGCTGTCTGTTCATTCACCCTAAACCCCTTCCCTCCAATCTCTTTGCAAAATCCTCTCCTCTTCCAGGAAGAAAGAGGCTCAAGTACCTGACGGTGTACACACAACCCAGTTACATTCCTTGACCCCCACAACCCAGACGGCTTTCAACATGACCAAGGACTTCAAACAAGGGCAAGTATGAATTTCATATGAAAATCTCATCTATCCCTTCATGCTCATGTTCTGCTGTCTGAAAGGAACAATAATTACACTAGTAAAATGCTGACACGAAAGCAAGCAAACGTTGAGTGGAAGCCTGTGCTGGGACAGGATTGCAAAAACACTATAAGAAGACGTACTCTCCTTACCACAGTTTCCTCGCCTCCTGGCCTCTGGTCCAGCTTCCACCACACAAAAGAGCCTTCCTCGTGGCCATGCTAATGGAGAGAGAACAGCCCCATCAGCCAGGACACGGGACTCTAGGGGACACACACGCCACGCAGCTCCCCTGCAGAGCCCACCAGCCCT
>NW_026654661.1:0-8417 GCF_009828535.3 Hylobates moloch
ATGCTAAAAATATTGGAAAACCTGAAGGAAATGAATAAATTCCTGGACACATATAAACTACCAAGATTGAACCAGAAAGAGACAGAAAACCTGAACAGGGCAATAATGAGTAACACAATGAAATCAGTAATAAGAGATTGCCAATATAGAAAAGTCCAGGACCGAATGACTTTACTGCTAAATTCTACCAAACTTTTAAAGAGAAAATAACACCAATTCTTCTCAAACTCTTCCAAAAATTTAAAGAGGAGGAAATTCTTCCTAATGCACTCTGTGAGGCCAGCATTACCATAATACCAAACTACACAAGGACACAACAAAAAAAGAAAACTACAGGTCAGTGTTCGTGATGAACATATATACAAAAATTCTCAACACAATACTAGCAAAACAAATCCAACAGCACAACGAAATGATAACATCATGATAAAGAATGCAAGGATGACTCAATGTACTCAAATCAATAAACATGATACATCATATCAACAGAATGAAGGACAAAACTCAAATGATAGTCTCAATAAATGCAAGTAAAAGCATATGATAAAATCCAACATTCCATCATAATAAAAACTCTCAATAGGCATCGAAGAAACACTTCAGCATAATAAAGACCAATATGACAAACCCACAAGTAACATCACACTTATGGGAAAAAGCTTGCAGAATTGAGAACTAGAACAAGACAATGATGAACATGTTCACTACTCTTATTCAACATAGTACTGGAAGTCCTAGAAATTAGGCAAGAGGATGAAATAAAAGGCATCCAAGTTGGAAAAGCAGAAGTCCCATTGTCCCTGGTTACAGATGACATGATCTTATATATACGGAAACCTAGAGATTTCACCAAAACGTTCTTGGAAATGATAAATGAATTCAGTAAAATTGCAGGATACAAAACCAATATACAAAAATCAGTAGTTTTTTTTTTTTTTTATTGTTTTAAGAGGCCAAGTCTCACTTATGTTGCCCATACTGGTCTTGAAATCTGGGCTCAAGTGATCTGCCTTGGCCTCCCAAGGTGCTAGAACTACAGGCATAAGCCACCATGCCCAGCCCTAGTAGCATTTCTACACACCAATAACAAACTGATTGAAAAAGAAATCAAGAAACCAATTTGATTACAATAGGTACAAAAAAAGTACCTAGGAATAAACCTAATCAAGGAAGTCAAAAAGCTCTACAACGAAAACTACAAAACATGAGACAAATTAAAGAGGACACAAACAAATGGAAGGACATTCCATGCTCATGAATCACAATAATTAATATAGTTAAAATGACCACACTGCCCAAAGAAATCTACACATTCAATGCAATCCTTATCAAAATACCAATGACATTCCTCACAGAAATAAAAAAAATCATAAAATTGATATGGAACCACAAAATAACCTAAATAGCCAAAACAATCTTAAATGAAAAGAACAAATCTGGAGGCATCACACTACCTGAATTCAAAACATATTACAAAGCTATAGTTACCAAAACAGCATGGTATTGGTATAAAAACAGACATATAGACCAGTGGAACAGAATAGAGAAACCAGAAATGATGCTGGGCATAGTGGCTCACACCTATGATCTCAGCACTTTGGGAGGCTGAGCCAGGTGGATCACCTGAGGTCAGGAATTTGAGAAACCAGAAATGAGTTTATGTATTTACAGATAACTGACTTTTGATGAAAGTGTCAAGAACACACATTGGGGAAAGGGCATACTACTCAATAAATGGAAGAATGAAAGTAGGCTTCTTTCTCACACCATGTACAAATATCAACTCAAGTGCAATACTCAGAACTATAAAACTACTAGGAGAAAACGTGGGAAACACTTAAAGACATTCGTTAGGTAAGGATTTTATGGCTAAGACTTTAAAAGCATAGTCTACTAAAATAAAAATAGACAAATAGGGTTATATCAAATGAAAAAAAAGCTTCTGCACAGGAGAGGAAAAAAATTAAACACAGTGAGGAGACAAGTTATGCAATAGGAGAAGATATTTGCAAATGATTCCTCTGATAAGGGACTAATATCCAAGATATAGAAGGAACTCTAAAAACTAAACAGCAAACAAACAAATAATCCACTTAAAAAGTGGGCAAAGAAACTGGACAGCCATTTCTCAAAAGACCAGAAATGGCTAATAAATATGTGAAAAATGCTCCACATCAGGAAAATGCAAATCAAAACCATAATGAGATATCATCTCACCCCAGTTAGAACGGCTATATCAAAATGACAAAAAATAAATGCTGGCAAGAATGCAGAGAAAAGAGACTTATTATACACTGTTAGTGGGGAACATAAATTAGTACAACCATTATGGAAAATGGTGTGGGATTTTCTCAAAAAAAAAAAAAAAAAATAGAACTACCATATGATCGGCCGGGCGCGGTGGCTCACGCTTGTAATCCCAGCACTTTGGGAGGCCGAGGAGGGCGGATCACGAGGTCAGGAGATCGAGACCACGGTGAAACCCCGTCTCTACTAAAAATACAAAAAACTAGCCGGGCGTGGTAGCGGGCGCCTGTAGTCCCAGCTACTCGGAGAGGCTGAGGCAGGAGAATGGCGCGAACCCGGGAGGCGGAGCTTGCAGTGAGCCGAGATTGCGCCACTGCACTCCAGCCTGGGTGACAGAGCGAGACTCCGTCTCAAAAAAAAAAACAGAACTACCATATGATCAAGTAATCCCACTACTGGGTGTTTATCAAAAAAAAAAAAAAGGAAATTAGTATATTACAGGGATATCTGCACCACCATGTTTATTGCAGCTGTATTCATAATAGCCAAGCTATGGAATCATATTAGGTGTCCCTCAACAGATAAATGAATACATGAAATATTGTATATATACATAATGGAATATTACTGATACAGTTTGGATGTTCATCTGCTCCAAATCTCATATTGAAATGTGATCCTCAAAGTGGAGGTGGGGCCTAGCAAAAGGTGTTTGGGTCATGGAAGTGGATCCCTCATCAATGTCTTGGTGCCATCCATATGGTACTGAGTTCTCACTCTATTATTTCATACAAGAGCTAGTTGTTTAAAAGAACACGGCACCCCTCCATCTCTATCTTGCTCCTTCTCTTGCGGTGTAACATGCCGGCTCCCCTTTCCTTCCTGAGGCCTCACAACAAGCCTTAGGAATACCTAAGCCTGGCCAATTTAAAATGTAAAAAGAGATTTATTCGACTCATGGTTCTGCAGGCTGTACAAGCATGGCACCAGCATCTGCTCAACATCTGGAGAAGCCTCAAGAAGCTTTTACTCATGGTGGAAGGTGAAGAGGAGCTAGTATACCACATGGTGAGAGAGGGAGCAAGAGAGATGTCAGGTTATTTTAATCAATCAGATCTCATGATTACTAATATACTGAGAACTCACTCACTACCACAGGGAAGACACCAAGCCATTCATGAGGGATCCGTCCCTATGACCCAAACTCCTCCCACTGGGCCCCACCTCTTCCATTGGATATCATATTTTAACATGAGAATTGGAAGAAACAAACACGCAAACTACATCAATGGTTGTGAATTTCTTTTTGATTGGGATCTGTTTTTGAAGAATCATTGCGTTCCTTTGGAGATGCCATATTTCCTTGCTTTTTTGTGTTTCATGTGTCCTTATGTTGATATCTGCACATATGGTGTAGCAGTCACTTTTTCCCATTTTATGAATTTGTTTCATAGGGAAAACATTTTCTTAAATATGTATTTGTGATGTCAGGTAGGTAGGGCACATTGGCTTTGATTCTGAGTGTACGTAGTAGTGTAGTCTCTGTATGATTTCTTCAGCTGTCAACAGCATTAATGGTATCTGTGATTTTTTTTTGGTGGCTTAGGGTGAAGTTTTTAGTGGAGGCTCTGGGACTGGGATGCCATGTAGGTCTGTCTTCAGGCCCTAGTGGTGGTACCAGTGAGCTAAGCATGCCTGTCTTTGGGCCCCAGGGCAGTGTACCCTGGCAGTGGTGTCAGTGGGTCCAGGCAGGGCCATTCTTGGGCTTCCACGTGGCTTACTTGGATCGAGATAGTGGCAGTTGTAGGCAGGGTGGGTGGGTGGGTTCCTGAGTCCCTGGGCAGCTGGTATGGTATAGGTGATGGCAGTGACAGTGGCAGGACAACCCTCTATGAGCTAGTTTGTGCATGTTGGTGTTGGTTGTGTTTGTGATTGGCTGGATGGGCAAGTCTTCAGACCCACAGGTGGCATAAGCAGGTATGTGTCAGCTTAGTTGTAGTAGCTCAGTGGATAGGCCCAATTGGGAAGTGTTCAGGTGCTGATGATGGTGGATGGGGCTGGGTAATCCCCTGGCCCTGGACTGTGTGCTCTGGGTTGGGAGGGCTTGTCCTCTTTGCTATGTACAGGTGCCAGCCATAGTAGATAGGGGCTAGGCTATACCTAGGCCACCAGCAGAATGCTGAGGGGGTAGCAGTGGCCAGGCTGGGGTAGGGCCACCAGCAGGTAGGGAATGTGCATGACTGTCATGCCTCAGCACCTGCTGTGGCATCCTTACCACTCATGCCTCAGCTCCAGTAGCAGCAACCTGCTCTTCTCTGGCATCTCATCCCCAACATTATTGGACCTCAGTATGGTGTGCAGTCTGTTGGGGACAGGACTCTAAAAATGGCACTTTTCTGTAGCTGTTTAGGTCTCAGGAAGTGTGTGGGATCCAGCGGGTGCTCCCTCCATAGAGCAGTGCCATTACACAATCTCCTGGCAACTCCTTATGTTAGTTTCAGGGCCTGCAAGCATCTAGGGGCTCTTTTGTGGCTAGGATTACAGGAGTTCATGGTGGAAATCCATTTACATTCAAAATTGTTATTGATAGGTGAGGACTGGGGACTTTCTCTTGGCTCCCAGCTTATCCCAGCCAAGCAGGCTGCCTTGCTTCCTTCTCCTTCCTTATTTTAGATATTTCCTGTTACTTTTTTTTTATTGAATTACAGTGTTCTCCTTTTGATGATCTATTTGAAGTGTGATTATCTAGTGATATGGTTTGGCTTTGTCCCCAGCAAAATCTCACCTTGAATTGTAATAATCCCCGCAAGTGAAGGGCAGGGCCAGGTGGAGATAATTTAATCATGGGTGGGGGGGCAGTTTCCCCCATACTGTTCTCCTGGTAGTGAATAAGTCTCATGAGTTCTCATGGTTTTATAAATCAGAGTTTCCCCGCACATGCTCTCTTGCCTACCACCATGTAAGACACGGCTTTGCTTCTTATTTGCCTACAGCCATGATCGTGCGGCCTCCCCAGCCATGTGGAACTGTGAGTCTATTAAACTTCTTTCCTTTACAAATTACCCAGTCTCAAGTATGTCTTTATTAGCAGCGTGAGAACACACTAATACATCTAGTTACTGTTTTGATACTTCTTAGTGGAGCAGGTGAGTACAAAATGCCTCTAGTCAGCTATCCTGAAGTCCCTCCTATCTCAAAAATTACTTTAAAAATAAATGAATTATCCAATCAAAAGACACAGGTTGGCTGAACAAATACGAAAAACAAGATCTGGCAATATGCTGCCCACGAGAGACTCACTTTAGCCTTTAGGATACACATAGTCCAAAAGTGAAAGTATGGAAAAAGATATTTCATATAAATGGTAACCAAAAGGAAACAGGGATGATTATAAGAGATAAAATAGACATTCAGTCAAAATCTGTCGTAAGAGAGAAAAAGGTCAGTATATAAAGCAGCCAATGAATTAAGAGAATATAATGATTGTAAATATACATGCACCCAATATTGGAGCTCCTAAATATATAGGCAAATATTGACAGAACTAAAGGGAGATGTAGATAGCAGTAAAATAGTAGTAGGGTACTTTAATACCCACTATCAACAATGGATAGACTATCCGGACAGTAAAACCAATAAGGAAACAGTGTATTTAAATGATGATACAGACCAAATGGACTGAGCAGACATAAATAGACATTCCATCAAACAACAGAGAAATATACATTCTTCTGAAGTGCACATGGCCAATTCTTCAGGATAGACCATATGGTCAGCCATAAAACAAGTCTTAACAAATTTGAGAAGATTTAAATCCTCTCAAATACCTTTTCTGCCCACAGCTATAAAACCAGAGATCAATAACAGAAGTAATTTTGGCAATTCACAGATACATGGAAATTAAAAAAAATACTCTGGAACAACCAATGGGTCAAAGAAGAAATCAAAAAGGATTTTTGAACAAAGAAAATTTATTACAACATAGTAACATGTATGGGACATATCAAAAGCAGTTCTAAGAGGGAATGCCTAAATTAAGAAAGAAGAATATTCCAAATAAAAAAAAACCTAACTATATACCTCAAGAAACTATAAAAAGAAGAACAAAGTGAGACCAAACTCAAGAGAAGGAAGGAAATAAAGATTAGAGCAAAGATAAATGAAAAAGAGACTAGAAAACCAACAGAAAAGATAAACAAAACTGAGCTGGGTTTTTTGAAAAGATAAACAAATTTGACAAACCTTTTAGCTAGACTTGAGGAAAAAAGAGGGAGGACTCAAATCAAGTTATAAATGAAAGAGAAGACATATATAACTAAAACCACAGCAACACAAAGGATCACAAGGTAACACTGTAAAAAATTATATGCTAACAAATTTGTAAACCTAGAAGAAATGAATAAATTCCTAGAAACATACAATCAACCACGACTGAATCATGAAGAAAACAAAGTTTTAAGAGACCAATAATGAGTAAAGATATTTAACCAATAATTGAAAATCTTCCAACAACGAAAAGCCCAGTATCAGATGGCTTTAAAGGTGAATTCTACCAAGCATCTAAGGAAGAATTAATGCCAATCTTTTTCAAACTCATCCAAAAAATGGAAGAGGGGGAAACACTTCCACTCATTTTACAAGGCCAACATTACTCCATACCAAAGGCAGATAGGAGATTATAGGAAAATTATAGGATAATATCCCTGATGAATATATGTGCAAAAATTCTTAGCAAAATGCCAGCAAAGTGAATTCAACAGCACATTTAAAGGATTATACATCATGACCAAGTAGGATTTATGCCTGGGATGCAAGGATGTTTCAACTTATGCAAGTCAATAAATGGGATACACTACATTAACAGAATGAAGGATAAAAATTATATAATCATGAATAGATGCAGGAAAAGCATTTGACAAGATTCAACATCTTTTCATAATAAAAATTCCCAACAAATTAGGTATAAACGGAAATTTACTCAACATAATAAGAACCATCTATGACAAGCTCACACCTAACATCATACTCAACAGTGAAAAGCTGAAAGCTCTTTCTCTAAGATCAGGAAGAAGAAAAGGGTGCCCACTTTTCTCACTTCTATTCAACATAGTACTGGAGGTCCTAACCACAGAAATTAGGCAAGAAAAGGAAATATAAGAGATCTAAATCATGAAGAAAACAGTAAAATAATCTCTGTTTATAGCTAAATATTTCACCAAAAAATCTATTGGAACTAATAAATTCAGTAAAGTTTCAGGATACAATGTAAACATACAAAAATTAGTAACATTTTCTATACACTAACAATAAACATCTGAAAAGGAAATTTAAAAAACAATATCATTTACAATAGCATCAAAATGAATAAAATACTTAGCGAATAATTTAATCAAGGAGGTGAAAGATCTATACACTGAAAAGTATGACATTGATGAAAGAAATTGAAGAATACACAGTTAATAAAAAGATATCCCACGTTCCTGGATTGAAGAAATTAATATTGTTAAAATGTCCATAGCACCCAAAGCGATCTACAAATTCAGTGCAATCCCTGTAAAAACTCCAATGGCATTTTCACAACAGTATAAAAATATCCTAAAATTTGTATTAAATCATTGAACCACAAAATACCTCAAATAGCCAAAGCAATCTTGAGAAAGAAGAACAAAGCTGGGCATATCACATGCCCTAATTTCCAACTGTGTTACAGAGCTATAGTAATCAAAACAGTATAGTACTGGCATAAAAACATATATAGAGACTAATAAAACAGGATTTAGATCCCAGAAATAAACTCGCAGGTATATGGTCAACTAATCTCTGGCAAGAGCACCAAGAATACACAATGGGGAAAGGATATTCTTTTCAAAATGTGATTTTAGAGAAATTACATATCTATATGCAAAAGAATGAAACTGGATCCTTGTCCTACACCGTGAACAAAAATTAACTCAAAATTGATTAAAGACTTAAATGTAATATCTGAAGCCATAAAACTCCTAGAAAAAAATGTAGGGAAAAACTTCTTTACATTGGTCTTGACAATTATTTTTAGATATGATACCAAAGCACAGGCAACGAAAGAAAAAATAAATAAATTAGACTACATTAAATGAAAAGCTTCTGCACAGAAAAGGAAACAATCAACAAAATGGAAAGGCAACCTATGA
>NW_026654662.1:0-8417 GCF_009828535.3 Hylobates moloch
ATTCCCTTTGGCTTGCAGATGCAACCCTTGCCATTACTATTACCCTGAACGGGAGCTGATATACTTTGTCCCCACTCTGACTGGCCCTGTTATACTGGCTGTAGAGCATGGCTGCCTTATACTCTCAATATCTTTAGAGTTTGGGTGATGTGTTTTTTTTTTTTTTTAATTTATACTTCCCCTTCATTGTTACTTTGGGCTGCCACAGGGACCAGAAGACTGGGGATGGGTGGTATATATGTTATTCACATTGAGTTCTATCCAAATCTCCAACGCCTTCCAAATATAAGCCATTCTTCTTGAATTCAATTCATGTGGCTAGATTCTCACCTTCTTGTATAAACTTGTTCTGAGAAGCTTCTTAGTTCTCATGTAAATAGCCTCAATGTTAGGAAAATCTGATACCCAGGGTGCACACAGCTTGGGAATTATCAAGTTGATAGCCACCACTACATACAGATATGTCATTTTTCTTGTAATAAACTTCAGAGAGTGAGAACATTGACAAGTAGTTACTTTAAGCAGGCTGCAAGAAAGTAACAGCAGGAAAAAGTTGGAAAATAACATGTAGGAAATTTTGGTTGTTGTTGTTTAGAAAGTCTATACTGATGTTCGTCTTTTATTTAAAGTGTCTAGCTCAGTCATTTAATACTTGATAGCCCATACCTGAATAAGAATGTTGAGGCTGGGTGTGGTGGCTCACGCCTGTAATCCCGGCACTTTGGGAGGCTGAGGCCGGTGGATCACCTGAGGTCGGGAGTTCGAGACCAGCCTGACCAACATGGAGAAACCCTGTCTCTACTAAAAATACAAAATTAGCTGAGCGTGGTGGCTCATGCCTGTAACCCTAGCTACTCAGGAGACTGAGGCAGGAGAATCGCTTGAACCTGGGAGACAGAGATTGCAGTGAGCCGAGACCGCACCATTGAACTCCAGCCTGGGCAACAAGAGCGAAACTCAGTCTAAAAAAAAAAATAATAATGTTGCATGCCATTTTTCATACTATTTTTTCTATTTAAAGGAGGGTTATAATAACTTGTTATTCTTCACAACTAGGCTTATTTATAAGGTGACATTAGGTTCGCTATTTCTTGCATACACTCTTTGAGCACACCCAGATCCCCATTACAGGGCTTTTCCATGCATGCCTCAGTTGTGGATGTTGGCTCCTGATAGGTTATGCCTGTCCCCTTCTCCAGAGGATCACCCCTGACTAAAGGAAGATGCCCTATGCAGAGATACATGTGGAGGTTACCCTGTCATCATTAAAACCTCAAGATCCCTGCATCACACTATACACAAAAATCCACTTTTGATGGATTAAGTAGTAGGGAAGAATTTCTCAAACCAGCCATTAGAAGGTGCTAAATATAAAATAATGAATTGATAAGAAGTAATCAGAACAAAAAGATCAAACAATTCTGTAGAAAAGTTGGCAAAACCATGAAGAGATATTTAACATCAGGAATACCGATGTAAATAAATATACAAAAATATAACTAATATTTTTTGTAAACTTAGAAACAAAGATTAAGACTACAGTGATATATTATTTTACTTACTTGCCTTAGGCAAAAGTTAACCCCAATAATACCAAATGTTGATGACTATCTGCCATATTCTTGGTGGATACAACCACACCAGGTAGTATTATGCAAGTGTAATGTTTGTGAATCCTACAGACCAGCACTTCCACTTCTAAGTATATCTGAAGAAAACCCTCCTACATGTGCAAAACAGGGAACGGTCCATTTTATTTCATAGTAGCATTATTCAAAATACCCAATCTGGAAGCACACAAACTTCCTTTGACAAGTGAAGGGATATTAAGGATATTTATGTACATTCAGATATTATATATCTGTGAAAGTTAATGAACCTCAGCTAAAGTAACAATGGTGTCATGAATCATAGCAACATAATATTCAGTTTAAAAAAATGAGTCACAGAAGACCACATATATTATGGTATAGTATGATAACATTTCACAAAACAACAAAAGGTATAAGGTCAAGCATGTTTATAATTAGAAATATATGCCCAAATAAAGATACAAAAATAAAGAAAAGACATGATTACACAAAAATCCAGAATGTTGATGTTCAGGGGTATAAGAGAATAATATTGAGCAAGAGCACCAAGGGAAAAATGCAGAAGTACTAGGAATATTATTTAATTCACTTGAATAGTGGGATTCATGGGTATTCATTTTATTACTATGTCTTTTAGCTTACTTATAAATTATAAGTTACATGTATTCTTTTGTTTAAATGCATGTTTAAGCAATAAAACTTTTAAAATCATGACCCATAGAGGAAAAACCAATGAAATTTATAACTGAAGTTCAAATTTTGAGGTTTTAAAATTGACTTTCTGTTGCCATGTGTATACAATTATCATATTAAAAGTAAAGAGTAGTTAGCTGCCAAATTAGTCATATATATTTTAAGGATTTCTAAATGTACCAGTGTGAACTGCTTATAAGCATTCTTTTCCTTTTTTTCTTTTTTTTTTTATTGAGACACAGAAAAAATACAAAAATTACCCAGGCATGGTGGTTCACACCTGCAGTCCAAGATACTCAGGAGGCTGATGTTGGAGGTTTGCTTGAGCCCGGGATGTTGAGGCTGCAGTGAGCAGTGATCATGTCACTGCACTATAGCATGGGCAACAGAACAAGGCCCTGACTCTAAAAAAAAAAAGATTTAATCAAATTTTCTCATTACATGTACAATAAAATTAACGGCATAAGCAACTCGTCCAATGATAGCTAAATAGCAGCAGACTTGAACTCAAAACCAATTTCTCAATTATCTATCCATGATTTTGAAAAGAACCACATTGGTTTAACTAATCCTAATGGAGACTTTTCTTAATTGTTAACTAATTAGATGAATATTTCTGATTCTCATTAAACCTATAGAAGGGAAATCATATCATTGTGCTTTTTCCTATTTTTCTGGTATTTACTATACTTCGTTTTTTAACTTTCAATTTCAGGGGTACATGTGCAGGTTTGTTATATAGGTAATTTGCATGTCATGGGGGTTTGGTGTACAGATGATTGATTTTTGTATGGTTTTTCACATCTCAATTTCATTCACTTCAGCTCTGATATTGGTTATTTTTTGTCACCTGCTGACTGAGAAATCGTATTTTATAGAAATATGATTAAATAATTTGATAACTTATTTTTTTAGTAGCCAATATTAAAATAAAATTTTAAAATATAATATATATGAACATTTACTGTGCCCTAAACCAATTATAAAGTGGTAATTAGATTTAAATCTGAATAGGACATTTGAAAATTTTAAAATGGGAAACATTTTTGAATGGCTAAACAAAGTAAAAGTGTATAATACAACATTAGGTAAATATTAATTGGCAGTTTTGACAAGCAGTTACTAAGAAAATTACCAATATATAGAAGTTCAGGTAAGTGCATACATAGTACACAATTAAAAACCATTATATGTGGGCATGCATGAGAAAAAGACTGTAAATTGTGGTTATTTTTATCTTTCCAAAACAGTTTACTGAGTATTCATTTTTTTTATAATAATGCCCCCTAAAATCCAAATAATAGATCAAAATAAAATGCATTATATCATGAAGGGGAGTTTTAGAACAAGTCTCACATATGTCAACATTTTTTGAAGAAATGAACTTTTATGTTGACTGTGATCAAGTATGAAATTTCCTACAAAAATAACAATTTTGATGAAACTCTTTTCTATGCTTTGATTTCTAATTCTAGTGTGATCTAATCTCCTACCAAAAATATAACATGAAATATAAAATAAGTGAAGAAGGAAATGGTTTTTCTGAATGCTATAAGAGTACAACTGCCTTTAAGAGGGGCATGAACGGACTTCACTGAGCCAATGTGTTGAGATCTGGGCAGCAAATAGGATGATGAGGAGAATTGGAAATATTCTCTTGGAGGAGTATGATTGTATTCAAAAGTTTTCTTTTATTTTTGTTGAGTGTTTCTTTTTAGCCTTAAAATTTTCTCTTACCTGAAATTCCTTACTTTTCTTTTCATAACCTCAAATTCCATTAAACGCTATTTCAACCCTCAGTAGGTTTAGGATAAAGTAGAACCATTGGAAGCAATTTAGAAACTTTGTAAATTATAGATGAGCAATGAAAGACTTTTCCATCCACTTAAGTAAATAAGGAACCAAAGCCATGAGTTCCCTGGAATCTTAATAGTGGCAAGTCCTTTTACTGGTATCTTGTTAACTGCTTATCTAGTTTCTCACAGTGAATATAATCAGATCCTCCTTTTCTTCTCACCTCTCCAAAGTTGATCTTACTTTTCTTCTCTTTAGGTATTTCACCTCTGATCTCATTAAGACAAACGACATCTTTCAGCAAGAAATTTCTCAGAAGTTTCCTTTTTATCTCAGAATTGTTATGAAATAAATTAGATTCATTTATTGTTTTTAATCTATTAATTCATATTTATTGGAGACAATCCATGTGTGTACTCTGCCCAAGATTTAGGGTAAGCAAGGGGCCATTTGCTGATGAACTTCAGTGTAGTAGGAAAGAAAAATTTTTCAACAAATGCAATTTGGGGGCTTGATTTTTCAGGGCAGTTTTAGGTTCACAGCAAAATCAGCCAAAAGACATGGGTACTTCTGTGCCCCCACACTTGTACAGCTTTCCTCACTATCAACATCCCCTACTATCAGTATCCCACACCCGAGCAGTACATTTGTTACAACTGATGAGCTTAGATTAACATGTCATTATCACTCAAAGTCTATAATTTACATTACAGTACCCTCTTGGTCCTTGTACAGTCTATGGGTTTGGACTAATGTATAATGATGTGTATGTATCATTCTAGTATAATACAGAGTATTTTCACTGCTCTGAAAATCATCTGCTCTCTGTCTGTATATCTCTTCCTTCCCACTAACCTCTGGCAACCATTGATATTTTAACTGTCTCCATAGTTTTATCTTGTCCAGAATGTCATATAGCTGGAATCATACAGTACATAGTCTTCTAGATTGACTTCTTTCACTTAGTAATATACATGTAAGTTTCTTTTATGTCTGTTCATGATTTTATAGCTTATTTCTTTTTAGCACTATATAGTATTCTATTGTCTGGATCTACCATGGTTTATCATTCACCTACCACAACCTACCTTGGCTGCTTCTGTGTTTTAGCAACTATGAATAAAGCTGCTATAAATATCTGTATGGAGGTTTTTGTATGAACATAGTTTTCAATTTCTTTGTATAAATACAAGAAGCACACTCCTCAATTCTATGGTAAAATTATGTCTAATAAATTCTCTTTATATACTCTATTTGGTGCCAATAGAGGTAGAAAGAAAAAGCAACCCAAATAGAACAAGTAATGATGTCCTCAGTGGGGGGATAGACTTTGGGATAGTAAAGTCACAAAGGACAAATTATGCCTACTAGTGTTTGCTTTAAGTTGCAGCCTTTATTTGCATCTGGTTTGTCTGAGTTGAAGACTGTGGACTCACTAAAAAAGTAAAGCATCCTTTCTTTCATGTTTTTTTCTATTACTTATGTAAGTATTACAGTACCTAAATATATGAAGCAAATGTTTACAAAATTGAATAAAGAGACAACTCTACAATAATAGTGGGAGATTTCAGTACCCTACTTTAAACAAAAAATAGAAAAACCAGAAAGATCAATAAGAGAATACAGAACCTGAACAAGACTACAGAACAATTAGACTAAACAAACATATAGAGAACACTCCACCCAAGAACAGCAGAATATACATTTTCTCAAGTACACATGGAACATTCTTCAGGATAGGCCACATGCTAGGGCATAAAACAAGTCTTAATACATTTAAAGCCAGATGTGGTGGTTCACACCTATAATCCCAGCACTTTGGGAGGCTAAGGTAGGCAGATCACCAGAGGTCAGGAGTTCGAGACCAGCCTGGCCAACATGCAGAAACCCCATTTCTACTAAAAATACAAAAATTAGCCGGGCTTGGTGGCGGGTGCCTGTAATCCCAGCTACTTGGGAGGCTGAGGCAGGAGAATTGCTTGAACCTGGGAGGTGGAGGTTGCAATGAGCCGAGATTGTGCCGTTGCACTCCAGCCTGGGTGACAGAGCAAGACTCTGTCTCAAAGAAAAAAAAAATACATTTAAAAAGATTGAAGTCATACAAAGTATATTTTCTTCTCATAATGGAATAAAGCTAGAATCAGCAACAGAAGAAAAACAAAAAAATTCACAAATATGTGGAAATTGAACAACACACTCTTAAACAGCCAATGGTTAAAACTCATAAAAAACAATGATTCAAGTAAGTCAAAAGAAAAATTAGAAAATATTTTGAATCAGATGAAAATGAAATCACAAATCCCAAAACTCCTGGGATTCAGTGAAACCAGTGCTAAGAGGAAAACTTAAAACTGGAAGCACTTATATTAAAAAAGAAGAACTATCTCAAGGTAACAACCTAATTTTAGACTTTAAGGAAATAGAAATAATAATAAATTAAACCAAAAGTTAGCAGAAGGAAGGAAATATTAAAGATAAGAGCAGAAATAAATCCAATAGAAAATAGAAAAACAATAGATAAAATCAAGAAAACAAAGAGTTGATTCTTGAAAAAGATCAAACAAAGTGACAAATCTTCAGCTAAACTAAGACAAAAAGAGAGATTACACAAACAACTTAAATATGCAATCAAAGAGGAGACATTACTATCTGTATTAGTTTGTTCTTGCATTGCTCTAAAGAAATACCAGAGACTAAAAAATTTATAAATAAAAGATATTTAATTGGCTCACAGTTCTGAAGACTGTACAGGAAGCATGATGCTGATACATGCTCAGCTTCCGAAGAGGCCTCAGGAAACTTATAATCATTGCAGAAGTCAAAAGGAGAGCAGGCGTGACACATAGCCAGAGTATGATTAAGAGAACAAGGAGGAAGGTGCTACACACTTTTAAACGACCAGATCTCACAAGAACTTACTCAGTATCACAAGGACAGCACCAAAGAGCATGGTACTAAACCATTAATGAGAAACTGCCCCCATGATCTAAGCACCTCCCACCAGTCCCCACCTCCAACATTGGGAATTACATTTCAGTATGAGATTTGGGCAGGGACACACACTCAAACTATAATACTACCTATTTTAAAGAGAAATTAAAAGAATTTTATAAGAGTACTATGAACAATTATTTGCCAATATATTAAATAAGCAAAATGAAATAGACAAATTATCCCAGAAAAACACAGCCCACCAGGATTGAATCATAAATACATAGAAAATCCTAACAGACGTACAACTATTAAAGGGATTCAGTCAGTAATCGCAATTGCTGCAGAAAAAGTGTTCGGCAAAATTCAATACCCTTTCATGATAAAAACTGTAAACTAGAAATAGAAGAAAATTTCTTCTACATCACAAAGATTGTATATGAAAAATCCAAGACTAAAATTATACCCAGTAATGAAAGAGTGGAAGCTTTCCCCATAAGCGCAGGAACAAGACTAGGATGCCTACTTTCACTGCTATTCACCATTGTAGTAGAAATCCTAGTCAGAGCAATTAAACAAGAAAAATTTAAAAAGGCATGCAAATTGGAAAGGAAGGAATAAAATTATCTCTGTTATCAGATGACACGATCATATATATAGAAAGACCTAAAGATTTCACAAATACTTTTGGAGTTAATAAACAAATTCAGCAAAGTTGCAGTATACACGATAAACACTAAAAAACTAATTGCATTTATATACACTAACAGTTCAAGAATCCAAAAAGAAAATTAACAAAATAATTCCATCTACAACAATATCAAAAAGAATAAAATGATTTAAAATAAACTTAACCCAGGATGTAAAAGACTTGTAGAATAAAAACTATAAAACTACTGAAGGAAATTTAAAGAAGATACA
Organism: Hylobates moloch; assembly: GCF_009828535.3. Taxonomy (NCBI): domain Eukaryota; kingdom Metazoa; phylum Chordata; class Mammalia; order Primates; family Hylobatidae; genus Hylobates; species Hylobates moloch. The sequence goes on from NW_026654662.1 coordinate 7,932, forward strand.
AATAAATGAAAACATATTTTTGTGTTTATGAATTAAGAGACTTAATATTTTAAGATGCAAATACTACCCAAAGTGATCTTCAGATGCAATGCAATCCTTTCAAAATTCCAATGTTTCTTTTTGCAAAATTAGAAAAAAATCCATCTTTACATGCATATGGAATCTCAACAGACTCCAAGTAGACAAAGCAATCTTGAAAAAGAAGAACAAAATTTGATGTCTCACACTTCATGATTTCCAAACTTACTACAAAGATACACGAAGTAAAACAATGTGGCACTGGCAATATAACAGACATATACGCCAATGGAATAGAATACAAAGCCCCCAAATAAATCCTATTATACAAGATTAAATGGTTTTCAATAAGAGATGCCAAGACAATTCAATACGGAAAGAACAATTTTTTTCAACAAATACTGTTGGGAAAATTGGATACCCACAGAAGAGGTAGAAGAAGAGGAGGATAAGGAGAAGAAGAAGTTG
>NW_026654663.1:0-8416 GCF_009828535.3 Hylobates moloch
TGTGGGAAAGAGTATCAACTCATGTGATTGAAAACATCTACCTTCCAGCTGCACAGACCATGAATTCAGGAACTTTTAATACCACAGTGGATATCAAGCTTAAACAGTGGACTGATAAACAGCTTCCTAATAAAGCAGTAGAGGTTAGGATATAATTTAATTAAATGGGTAAGAAGCATTATCTGAAGGGAGTAGGAGCTGTGAATTTTAGATTTTATTCCCATCACAGCCTCTATCTTTCTTTTGGGTCTTTATATCTCATTTATTCTTTATTCCTCGTCTCTGTTTTGGAACTAACCTTAATGTTGCTACCAGTTACTAAAGGTATGAAAATTTACTAATTAATTGGTATGGTGTTGGCCTGAGAGTATTCGTACTTCTTCCAAAGACAATATTTAACAAGCAAATTTTGCTTGAATGTGAAATATTTTGAACATTTTCTGTGGATTCTGTAGATTATAGAGATTCCATAAAGAAAATACTTAATAGATCAAGCATTTCATCTGAGCTCAGTTATACTTAAATTATCATTTTCTTAGTTAGGATCCTGACCGAAGATTAAACTAGGAATTATTTAAAAAAAAAAAAAAAAAAAAAAACTGCCTTAAAGAATCTGTTTCTGCTGCCATGTATCTTGGCTTTATCACTTAATAGCTGTATGATCCTTTACCTAGTTGCTTAATTTCCCTTTGTGTTTTTTCATCTATAAAATGGTGACAATAATGTTGCTTACCTCACAGGGTTGTTGTAAGGATTAAATAAGTAATTATATGTAAAATACTTAGACAATGCCCAGCCCATGGTAACTGCTCAGGAAATGGACCTGCTGTTACCATGGTCATCATCATCTGAATTGATCTGTCATGTACATCACCCCGTAAACAGTGATTGTCCAAGCTAAGAGTCTGTGTGTCCTGTGCTTCTCTGTGAGGTTGCTCACAAAATTGAAGTCAATGTTAAAAGTAATTTCGTGTTTCATACCTATCTTAAAGGCAGTGTCAGTTTCTAATTATTCAGATATGATTTCACCCCTTTCCTATCTTGCTCCAGTCTTGACTTCCTTACCTCTGTTCTCAATTTCTTCAAGCCCCTTCTAAGAACTCTAGCAGCCTCCCTGCCTAAGTTGCACATTGCTGAGCCCTGGCAGTTCTTGACACATTTACCCCTGAAGAAATTAGAGAGCTGCTGTTACCCCTTCAGTAGCTCTCATTGCTAGCACTAACATTTTTTTCTGCACCCTGTCCCATGATAGGATATTTTCACATCCTAAGGTTCAAGCAGTGGAAGTGGTTATGAAAGCATCAATTTTTCTTTCCACCGCTGCTTTCTGTCCCTCAGCACTAGGTGTCATGGAAAGAATATAGATCTGGTGAGAAGGTCAGGAAACATGGATCTTAATACTCGCCCCACCACTCACTCCATATTTTTGGACAGTCACTTTCTTTTTTAAAATGAGAGAGAGCTAAAATCCAGCATTAAAAAGCCTACTTAGTTATAAGCAGATTTTGTTCTTCATTACTTTTGACACTGTGCTTTTCCTTTCACCGTTCAGATCATTAGGAGTTAGCTATAATACAAAGCTGAATACTCTTCAGCTGTGTTTGAAAGTGTTGGTGCATTGCTTCATATCTTTGCTTAAAGACAAAGCTGTGAAGATGACTGAATCATTAAGACATGTAAAACTTTTTGCAGTGTGAAAGAAGCAGGCAAACTCATGTCTTAGAGGTTAAAATAAATAAATGAACTAACCTGGGTGGCAGGCTTAGAATACATACCTTATCTTGAAGAGACAGCCCTGTTCAGCTACAGTAGGTGGTGTCATGTAGGAATATGGGTATACCCTTCTCAGTTAGTTCAAGAGAAGCCTTAAATGCAGACTTTTATATGAAATCTCTCCATTTTTAAATATTGGCAAGCAATTTTAAAAATGAGAACCGCTATACATGTCTAGGAAAACATATCAGGAAGCCATATCTGTCCCCAGCAACCCGTGTGAGACCTCTACATCACAGTTTATATTTGCCTTTTTGTTAATGTAGTTTTCATGTATATTTTCTGATAAGCTGCTCACATCTGTTTGGCTTGAGCTCATGTGTTATTTTTCATGTTAACCATTAAAGTATGTAGTAATAATACAGCTTTTTTTCTTTCAAATAATTCTAGGTTGCTTGGGAGACCCTACAAGAAGAATTTTCCCGCTTCATGACAGAACCCAAAGGGAAAGAGCATGATGACATATTTGATAAACTTAAAGAGGCCGTTAAGGAAGAAAGTATTAAACGACACAAGTGGAATGACTTTGCGGAGGACAGCTTGGTATGTTGTTTGTATACTGGGGTATCAGCCTCATATTTTTATATAACTTCTCAAATTGATACTTTTTCATAGGAGACTTTTTATATGACTAAATTACATTCTGAATTAAAAATAATGAAGAAACAGATTTGTGATCTGTAATCTGCCCTTTAATATTTCTCTGCCCTTCTAAAATCACCTGTTGCTGTTTCTCTCATGGCTATCGTTTCAGAAAAAAGTAAAACTTTGCAGTAAACAGACTCCAATAAACTTCTACAAATTGTCATCTATTAGCCATTTTATGGGCCTGTCTGTAGATAGTTCACCCTCTGTGATAATGAAAGGAACTAAATGCGTTGGTTTTCAGTGGATTATAAAATGTTAGATGCCTAAAATCGTAACACCAGCTGCCATGTATTGAATGCTTACTATGTGCCAGGAACTCTGCTAGGTATTTTGCAAGCATTATTTGATTTAATTCTTAACCACTCCTATTATTGTCATTGACAGAGCTGGGATTCAAGCCCCTCTTTAATGGCAAAGCCTGGTTCCTGACACCACCTGATAAATCTTTTGTTATGTAGAATGCTCTCACTACCAAAATCAAATCTGTTAAGTGCCTGCTGTGCTCAGAGAGTTACTAGAGGTGTTGTTGAATTACAGGATTGAGCGATTTTCTGGGAAAATGCAGAGCTGGTTGTAATTATAATTTTATTTTAAAGAAGTGTTTGTCTTTATGGCCGGGCGTGGTGGCTCACACCTGGAATCCCAGCACTTTGGGAGGCCGAGGTGGGTGGATCACCTGAGGTCGGGAGTTCGAGACCAGCCTGACCAACATGGAGAAACCCCGTCTCTACTAAAAGTACAAAATTAACCGGGCATAGTGGTGCATGCCTGTAATCCCAGCTACTCGGGAGACTGAGGCAGGAGAATTGCTTGAACCCGGGAAGGGGAGGCTGCGGTGAGCCGAGATCATGCCATTGCACTCCAGCCTAGGCAACAAGAGCAAAACTCCGTTTCGAAAAAAAAAAAAAGAAAGAAAACCGTATTTATTCTTGTCAAATGCTGTATTAAGACTGGCTTACTGAGAAAATAGCTTCATTTTTATTCATTCAAAAATTATAAAATTTGGAAGCCAATTTTCAACTGTAATAAATAACCTTTATGATTGTATAGACTTTTTAAATGTCTACCTTATTACTTTTTTCATTGCTGTTAACACTGGGAATAATGGTTATTAATTTTTTTCTCCTCATTTTTGAAAAGGCTAACATATACGTCATATGGCAAAAAGGAGTGATGAACATGATCTGAATTATTAAGCCCTGAATTTTAGGTTTCTAGATGTTGCATTTCATGTAGTTAAATTTGTAATATTTTGTATAATGTAAATGTGTAATATTACCCACTCACCCCATATGGTTAGCTTGTTTAACTTGGGCCAGGAGAGAATCTCCACTCTTTATTTTTTAGATAGCAAGCTGACAAATAAGCAGGCAAGTAAAAGGAGCTTATGCATTTTTATAGGAAGGATATATTTTTATGCTGGTTTATATACATGGTTATTTTTCCATATTTACTAAGCTGTCAATTTGAATAAAACTACTAAAATGATGAGATGTAAAACAAGTTGGCTTTTTCTCTTCTTGTTATTTTTAGAGGGTTATTCAACACAATGCTTTGGAAGACCGATCCATATCTGATAAACAGCAGTGGGATGCAGCTATTTATTTTATGGAAGAGGCTCTGCAGGCTCGTCTCAAGGATAGTAAGTAGAGACATGGCTTATTGAGTTCTGCGTTCACAGTGGTGAAGGAGTCATCCAACCTTAGTGAACATTTGTAGAAATATATTGAACATTTCAAAGTCTTTGTCATTAATGCTATAGTCGAATATTATTTGTGGAATTTTTTTAGTCAACTGCTTTGTGGCTACTAAAACCGATGAATAAAATAGACACATGATGCTTATGTGCACTTATATTCTATAAAGCTATAATGCAGAATATTTTAGTGTGTTTGCCACTGTACTTATAGGAATTTTATAAGCAATTACACTTTTAGGTATCATAAACACATATATAATTAAACTCTTACACATGTGCCATATCAGTCATGTGGGTTTTTTCCTGTATTTCAACTGCCTTCATATTGATATAGCACTTTGAAATAGTTAAGAAAGCAAGACCATTACTAGTTATAATTTGTGTATGTGTAAGTGATAAAATTCTTGATAAATTAATTTTTTTTTTCTAGCTGAAAATGCAATTGAAAACATGGTGGGTCCAGACTGGAAAAAGAGGTGGTTATACTGGAAGAATCGGACCCAAGAACAGGTAAAAATAAGTCTCTAGTCTTATGATGATATAATTTTGTTCATTTTAATTCAGGCTTTAAAATATAACCTTTTTGTGGCTCTAGACCAGTCTCAGGAATTTTAAATGTTTTATATCATACTTTCTAAAATATAATGAATCTTTAGAATAAAGAATAAACTACATAAGAAAGTTTTTTTTAAGTGAAGTAGCCATGTTGTTAAAAGACAAGAGATGAAACATGCCCCTTTTTGAACATGATTGAACATGATTACTTTGTTCAATTCCCTGTTTGAAGTAAAAAGGAAGATTAAAGTTACAAACAGGCCAGGCATGGTGGCTCATTCCTGTAATCACCACCCTTTGGGAGGCCAAGTCAGAGGAATCGTTTGAGTTCAGGAGTTCGAGACCAGCCTGGCAACATAGCAAGACCTCCTGTTTACTAAAAGTCAAAAAAAATTAGCCAGGTGTGGTGGCACACACCTGTTATCCCAGCTACTAGTGAGGCTGACGTGGGAAGGATTGCTTCAGCCTGGGAGATCGAAGCTGCAGGGAAAAAAACTTGTGAATAGAAAAAAATGGTAAGGTTTTCAGAGGATGTACAATGAATATGATTGGCAGGAACAGATAACAATTTTTCTTGCCTTATTTTATTATCTTATCTATATCTACTATTAAAGTCCCTACCCCTCACCTCCACCCCTGTTCCTTTCTGATTTTTATAGCTTCTTTTCCTATCTAGCATTCAGTCTTATACCACTGTCTCGTTCCTTGTTCATTCCTTAAATGAAAGAATCTAAATAGAATATAGAATCTAACTACATAAATTAATGAAATAATGAAGATGAAAAAGATTTAGCATCCAATCCATTTTCTTTTCTTGTTTGCTTTGTTCCTTGAATTCATTTAGAGAAAGGAGATCAAGTAATGGAAAAATAGAGGAGACAGAGAATAAAAATTGACCAAATGAGAGGTCCCTATTTATTTATTTTATATTTTCATTTTCATTTTAAATACAGTTAATTGTATAATCTATATCCTATTTTTTTCCTAGTTTCCAACATTTCTTGTTTCATAAGTTCTCTATCAGATGTGAGTCTCAACTTTCCTCGAAATAATGAAGAGACAGTCTTCTTTTTCTCTGTGTTTTTTTGCTATTATTTTTTTGGTAATGACTTTTGTGAAAAATAAGCCATGAAGAGACTGAAGAGAAGCTGAGGAAGCAGTTAGTGACTGGGTCGTGTGTGTGTTCAGGGTGCATTGGTTATCTCTGCTCTACAGATGGGCTGAGAGAAGGAGGTCTGTCAGAAGAGAATTTCTAGAGATCCATCCAAAGTTTCTGACTTTGATAGAGGAAGATGCATTGATTAGAAAGAGCTGCTGTAAGGGAGATAAACTGCAAAAGAAAAATGGTATCTGGCCTTCAAGACTTAGTGATATTAGGCCTAAAGTCTCTAGAACAATCGGTGGCAGAACTTGCCTCAGCAACTGACTGTTGGTAAATGTGCTTTGGCCAAACACTCTGAAAGAAATGATTCCTGCTCGTAAGTTATTTTTGTCAGGAACTTAAACCCATAGGGGAATCCCTTCAAGAGAAACAAAGGAATTCGCCTTAAAGTCAGTGCAAAGGGTCTGTAAGCCTAGAAGAGGAATCTGGAAACCCTTTAGAGAAGAGCCTTCTCCCCGCAGGATTTCAGGGCAGCATGTGTGAGACCCAGGCTGACTGTAGAACAGAGGCCATAATTTGGAATATAGGAGGGAGGGGCATCTGAATCACCCGGGGAGGTGTTTATGTATATAGTTTTGTTTTTTCCTTCGAAAGCTAGCCTCATGTCAGACTACTGAGTCAAGCTCTCCTTCTCTGTCCTTTCTATCCCTCCCACTCCCAGTTGAAAACAAGTGTTTTCAACCTCATACCTGGAGGTTACAGTGAGACATAGATTCTAGAAGAGCTGGAGAATATCCCTAGGTCTCACATTGTAAGTTTACTTAGCTGAATGACAGGATTTGGCAGGAAAAGAAACAAAGATGAGAAATCCATTCTCTGAAAAGTATTTTGTGCTTTTGTGTTTCTTTTGTTTGTTTTCTAGGAAAATTCATCTCTTTGAAACATTCTCGCCCTGTTTAAGCCAAACTAATGGAAATTTTGGTCAGGATAGATCCAAGAGTAGTTCTCCCTTCTAATGGCCAAATGTGGTGACAGTCAAATGACGGGTAGAAACGGGGAAGTAAAACACGAGGCAGGATGAGCTTGGGAACACCATCACCAGGGATTTCCTTTCCATCTCAGACTGAATAGTACATGCTTAAGCAAACAGTGAACTTCCTCTTTATCAAATGCTCTTTTTTCTAAAGTGTTAGTTTTCAGAGAGTATTAATTAGTAGTTCCATTTACAAGTTAATTGTTTGCATTTATGTGTTAATCTTGTCTACCCAGATTTCATAGCTGTGATAGAGTTTGGGGCAGAAAAAAAAACCACTCAGTTTCATAGCTGTGGTAGATTTTCTATTCTAGTAATTTATTTAGGGTAATGATTGAATTTAAAGCTAGTTTCTTCTATCGTACAATTTTGAGTGGAGGTTTGAAAAATGACAAGATTAACACAGTATAAGAATCTTGTTATCAAACATAACTAGTGTATGTACGTTTTCTTCCTTTGGTAAAGAGATTATGAATAATTACAGAGAAGAGACTGGAAGTGAATTTAAGAAGGATAGATACCTCACAGGAGCAGTCTGAAGTACCATTTTTTATGAAAAAGCTTTTTAAAACTCAAACTATGCATTTTATATTTATTGGAAAAGAAACATGTCAACAGGTTTAAGTCCTTACAGTAATCTCGTTCTTAAGTATAGTTCTTACATATGAAGCATTTTAGAACATCAGCTCTTCCCATGCATTCAGGGTGCTTTTTCCTAGATTCAAATTATACCCTACGGTCAAGAAAGAAAGAAAATACATGGTAAGATTCCTGGTGCTGTAACTTCCACAGGAAAACATTTCAGCAAAAGTAAATACATAACAAGAGAGCTGAATCCCTGGGTTTTCTCCCCTCTCATAAGGCAAATTCTTCTGTGTTCATAGGCCATTTACCATATTCATAGGCCAGGGTGCTGTGTTCTTTCTTGTGTTTCTTTCTTGTTTGTTGCGATTAAGCTTATGTTATCTTTTATGCAATAGTAATATATTTATTAAAATTGAGACTGTTTTTCAAGCGCCAAATTATGAACCATCTAAACATAGTCCTTTTTTAAACATTTTAAAGTGTGTTCACAATGAAACCAAGAATGAATTGGAGAAGATGTTGAAATGTAATGAGGAGCACCCAGCTTATCTTGCAAGTGATGAAATAACCACAGTTCGGAAGAACCTTGAATCCCGAGGAGTAGAAGTAGATCCAAGCTTGGTAATAAATACTGCTGAGAAGCAGGAATCTGCTTCCTTAATATTTGTTTCTTGCAGTAAATGTTACTACATGTGTTAGTTAGATGTTTAAGTGCTTAGTTTGACTTCTGTCATGTGTACATCTGCTGACAGTAAAAGCTTAGTCATTTTGATTGCGTGAAGAGAAGGAATTTTATTCTCAGTATTGCTTTTTTAAGGGTAATGCTTTAATTTGTAAATGGAGAAATTTACTTTGGCAAGTTCAGTGGTCAAGTCAGTTCATGCAAAATGGGATGAAACCAACCTAGACCTTTGGCCCACGTCACACTGTTTCAGATTGCAAAATAGAATTTCTGTTTAAAAATGGCACATATATGTGTTTTTGTGTGTGGTTTACAGTCAAATGTAACTCAGTTAGATGT
>NW_026654664.1:0-8413 GCF_009828535.3 Hylobates moloch
AATTTTGCATAGCATGATCCCAGCAGGCTTCTATTGGGGTTCAGCCAGTTTTAGCCTTACTAGTATCACTTTTCTTTCTTTTTTTTTTTGTTTTTTTTGAGGTGGAGTTTTGTTCTTGTTGCTCAGGCTGGAGTGCAATGGTGCGATCTTGGCTAACCACAACATCTGCCTCCCGGGTTCAAGCAATTCTCATCCCTCAGCCTTCAGAGTAGCTGGGATTACAGGCATGCACCACCACACCTGGCTAATTCTGTAAAAATAGTAGAGACAGGGTTTCTTCATGTTGGTCAGGCTGGTCTCAAACTCCCCACCTCAGGTGATCTGCTCACCTCGGCCTCCCAAAGTGCTGGGATTACAGGCATGAGCCACTGCACCCAGTGAGTATCACTCTTTAATCATAAAGTCAGAGGATGTTAAGATTGGAAGGGATATGGGAGACTATTTGGTTCACTTTTCTCATTGATGAGAGAATAACAGAGCCTTGAAAAGTAAGGTAATTATTCACAATCGTAAAGCTATATGGGTCAATCTGAAATTAGGCTTCTTACATCAGATTCTGTAGTCTTTCCTACATGTGTTCTCCCCAGACTGAGACAGTTCATGGGCCTTCAGGTTTGACAGTTTTCTCTCCAGTCTCTAAACAGGAGCTTTTATCTGGACATTCTAGGTTAGCATAGATGGACAATGACCCTGCAATGTGTGGAAAATCCCAAAGGTTGACCACTGTCAGTGGGAACCACCCCAGATGTGTCAGGAGCACCACAGGCATGCTCACTCCTCCATTCACTGGAGCTGTGTAGGGTGGAAAGGAAACCCAAATCAAGACCCGCTGCTGCTTTAGTTCTTTTATTGCATGTCACAATACAATGTGTCTCCATTTAAATTCAGATTTTTTGATAGATGGTCAGACAAGCTGCAGGCCCTTTGGGCCAGAAGTCTTGATCTTTTATTTTAATTTTATTATTATTATACTTTAAGTTTTAGGGCACATGTGCACAATGTGCAGGTTTGTTACATATGTATCCATGTGCCATATTGGTGTGCTGCACCCATTAACTTGTCATTTAGCATTAGGTATATCTCCTAATGCTATCCCTCCCCCCTACCCCCACCCCACAACAGTCCCCGGTGTGTGATGTTCCCCTTCCTGTGTCCATGTGTTCTCATTGTTCAATTCCCAACTACACATGCAGTGTTTGGTTTTTTGTCCTTGCGTTAGTTTGCTGAGAATGAAGGTTTCCAGCTTCATCCATGTCCCTACAAAGACATGAACTCATCATTTTTTATGGCTTCATAGTATTCCATGGTGTGTATGAGCCACATTTTCTTAATCCAGTCTATCATTGTTGGATATTTGGGTTGGTTCCAAGTCTTTGCTATTGTGAATAGTGCCGCAATAAACATATGTGTGCATGTGTCTTTATAGCAGCATGATTTATAATCCTTTGGGTATATACCCAGTAATGGGATGGCTGGGTCAAATGGTATTTCTAGTTCTAGGTCCCTGAGGAATCTCCACACTGACTTCCACAATGGTTGAACTAGTTTACAGTTCCACCAACAGTGTAAAAGTGTTCCTGTTTCTCCACATCCTCCCCAGCACCTGTTGTTTCCTGACTTTTTAATGATCGCCATTCTAACTGGTGTGAGATGGTATCTCATTGTGGTTTTGATTTGCATTTCTCTGATGGCCAATGATGATGAGCATTTTTTCATGTGCCTTTTGGCTGCATAAATGTCTTCTTTTGAGAAGTGTCTGTTCATATCCTTTGCCCACTTTTTGATGGGGTTGTTTGTTTTTTTCTTGTAAATTTGTTTGAGTTCATTGTAGATTCTGGATATTAGCCGTTTGTCAGATGAGTAGGTTGCAAAAATATTCTCCCATTCTGTAGGTTTCCTGTTCACTCTGATGGTAGTTTCTTTTGCTGTGAAGAAGCTCTTTAGTTTAATTAGATCCCATTTCTCAGTTTTGGGTTTTGTTGCCATTGCTTTTGGTCTTTTAGACATGAAGTCCTTGCCCATGCCTATGTCCTGAATGGTATTGCCTAGGTTTTTTTCTAGGGTTTGTATGGTTTTAGGTCTAACATGTAAGTCTTTAATCCATCTTGAATTAATTTTTGTATAAGGTGTAAGGAAGGGATCCAGTTTCAGCTTTCTCCATATGGCTAGCCAGTTTTCCCAGCACCATTTATTAAATAGGGACTCCTTTTTAAAAAAAAAAACTGCTTGTTTTTGTCAGTTTTGTCAAAGATCAGATAGTTGTAGATGTGCAGCATTATTTCTGAGGGCTCTGTTATGTTCCATTGGTCTGTATCTCTGTTTTGGTAGCAGTACCATGCTGTTTTGGTTACTGTAGCCTTCTAGTATAGTTTTAAGTCTAGTAGCGTGATGCCTCCAGCTTTGTTCTTTTGGCTTCGGATTGACTTGGCAATGCAGGCTGTTTTTTGGTTCCATATAAACTTTAAAGTAGTTTTTTCCAATTCTGTGAAGAAATTAATTGCTAGCTTGATGGGGATGGCATTGAATCTATAAATTACTTTGGGCAGTATGGCCATTTTCATGATATTGATTCCTCCTATCCATGAGCATGGAATGTTCTTCCTTTTGTTTGTGTCCTCTTCTATTTCATTGAGCAGTGGTTTGTAGTTCTCCTTGAAGAGCTCCTTCACATCCCTTGTTAGTTGGATTCCTAGGTATTTTATTCTCTTTGAAGCAGTTGTGAATGGGACTTCACTCAGGATTTGGCTCTCTGTTTGTCTGTTATTGGTATATAAGAATGCTTATGATTTTTGCACATTGATTTTGTATCCTGAGACTTTGCCGAAGTTGCTAATCAGCTTAAGGAGATTTTAGGCTAAGACGATGGAGTTTTCTAGATACACCATCATGTCATCTGCGAACAGAGATAATTTGACTTCCTCTTTTCCTAATTGAATACTCTTTACTTCTTTCTCCTGCCTGATTGTCCTGGCCAGAACTTCCAACACTATGTTGAATAGGAGTGGTGAGAGAGGGCATCCCTGTCTTGTGCCAGTTTTCAAAGGGAATGCTTCCAGTTTTTGCCCATTCAGTATGATATTGGCTGTGGGTTTGCCATAGATAGCTCTTATTATTTTGAGATATGTCCCATGAATTCCTAATTTATTGAGAGTTTATAGCATGAAGGGTTGTTGAATTTTGACAAAGGCCTTTTCTGCATCTATTGAGATAACCATGTGGTTTTTGTCTTTGGTTCTGTTTATATGCTGGATTACGTTTATTGATTTGCGTATGTTGAAACAGCCTTGCATCCCAGGGATGATGCCCACTTGATCATGGTGGATAAGCTTTTTGATGTGCTGCTGGATTCGCTGTCCCAGTATTTTATTGAGGATTTTTACATCGATGTTCAGCAGGGATATTGGTCTAATATTCTCTTTTTTTGGTTGTGTCTCTGCCAGGCTTTGGTATCAGGATGATGCTGGCCTCATAAAGTTAGGGAGGATTCCCTCTTTTTCTATTGATTGGAATAGTTTCAGAAGGAATAGGACCAGCTCCTCCTTATACCTCTGGTAGAATCGTGCTGTGAATCCGTCTGGTACTGCACTTTTTTTGGTTGGTAGGCTATTAATTATTGCTTCAATTTCAGAGTCTGTTATTGGTCTATTCAGAGATTCAACTTCTTCCTGGTTTAGTCTTGGGAGGGTATATGTGTCCAGGAATTTATCCATTTCTTCTAGATTTTCTAGTTTATTTGCATATAGGTGTTTATAGTATTCTCTGATGATAGTTTGTATTTCTGTGGGATCAGTTATGATATCCCGTTTATCTTTTTTTTTGCATCTATTTGATTCTTCTTTGTTTTCTTCTTTATTAGTCTTGCTAGTGGTCTATCAATTTTGTTGATCTTTTCAAAAAACCAGCTCCTAGATTCATTGATTTTTTGAAGGTTTTTTTGTGTCTCTATATCCTTCAGTTCGGCTCTGATCTTTGTTATTTCTTGCTGTCTGCTAGCTTTTGAATGTGTTTGCTCTTGCTTCTCTATTTCTTTACATTGTGATGTTACGGTGTCCATTTTTTATCTTTCCTGCTTTCTGTTGTGGGCATTTAGTGCTACAAATTTCCCTCTACACACTACTTTGAATGTGTCCCAGAGATTCTGGTATGTTGTGTCTTTGTTCTCACTGGTTTCAAAGAACATCTTTATTTCTGCCTTCATTTCGTTATGTACCCAGTAGTCATCCAGGAGCAGGTTGTTCAGTTTCCATTCACAATTTCTATTCTTTTCTGTTTGCTGAGGAGTGCTTTGCTTCCAACTATGTGGTCAATTTTGGAATAAGTGCGATGTGTTGCTGAGAAGAATGAATATTCTGTTGATTTGGGGTGGAGAGTTCTGTAGCTGTTTATTAGGTCTGCTTGGTGCAGAGGTGAGTTCAATTCCTGGATATCCTTGTTAAATTTCCGTCTCATTGATGTGTCTAATGTTGACAGTAGGGTGTTAAAGTCTCCCATTATTATTTTGTTGGAGTCTAAGTCTCTTTGTAGGTCTCTAAGGACTTGCTTTATGAATCTGGGTGCTCCTGTATTGGGTGCCTATGTAGTTAGGATAGTTAGCTCTTCTTGTTGAACTGATCCCTTTACCATTATGTAATGGCCTTCTTTGTCTCTTTTGATCTTTGTTGGTTTAAAATCTGTTTTATCAGAGACTACGATTGCAACACCTGCTTTTTTTGTTTTCCATTTGCTTAGTAGATCTTCCTCCGTCCCTTTATTTTGAGCCTATGTGTGTCTCTGCTCGTGAGATGGGTCTCCTGAATACAGCAGACTGATGGGTCTTGACTCTTTATCCAATTTGCCAGTCTGTGTCTTTTAATTGGAGCATTTAGCCCATTTACATTTAAGGTTAATATTGTTATGTGTGAATTTGATCCCGTCATTATGATGTTAACTGGTTATTTTGCTCATTAGTTGATGCAGTTTCTTCCTAGCATTGATGCACTTTCCAATTTGGTATGTTTTTGCAGTGGCTGGTACCGGTTGTTCCTTTCCGTATTTAGCTCTTCCTTCAGGAGCTCTTTAGGGCAGGCCTGGTGGTGACAAAATCTCTCAGCCTTTGCTTGTCTGTAAAGTATTTTATTTCTCCTTCACTTATGAAGCTTACTTTAGCTGGATATGAAATTCTGGGTTGAAAATTCTCTTCTTCAAGAATGTTGAATATTGGCCCCCACTCTCTTCTGGCTTGTAGTTTCTGCGGAGAGATCAGCTGTTAGTCTTATGGGCTCCCCTTATGGGCTCCCCTTTGTGGGTAACTTGACCTTTCTCTCTGGCTGTCCTTAACATTTTTTCCTTCATTTCAACTTTGGTGAATCTCACAATTATGTGTCTTGGAGTTGCTCTTCTCGAAGAATATCTTTGTGGTGTTCTCTGTATTTCTTGAATTTGAATGTTGGCCTGCCTTGCTAGGTTGGGGAAGTTCTCCTGGATAATATCCTGCAGAGTGTTTTCCAACTTGGTTCCATTCTCCCCATCACTTTCAGGTACACCAATCAGACATAGATTTGATCTTTCCACATAGTCCCGTATTTCTTGCAGGCTTTGTTTATTTCTTTTTACTCTTTTCTCTCTAAACTTCTCTTATTGCTTCATTTCATTCATTTGATCTACTGTCACTGATGTCCTTTCTTCCAGTTGATCAAATCAGCTACTGAAGCTTGTGCATTCATCACGTAGTTCTCGTTCCATGGTTTTCAGCTCCATCAGGTCCATCAGTGTAGAGAATTCAAGGACTTGTCTACAGTGGTTATTCGAGTTAGCCATTCATCTAATCTTTTTTCAAGGTTTTTAGCTTCTTTGTGATGGGTTTGAACTTCCTCCTGTAGCTTGGAGAAGTTTGATCATCTGATGCTGTCTTCTCTCAACTCATCAAAGTCATTCTCTGTCCAGCTTTGTTCCATTGCTGGTGAGGAGCTGCATTCCTTTGTAGGGGGAGAGGTGCTCCAATTTTTAGAATTTTCAGCTTTTCTGCTCTCTTTTTTCCCCATCTTTGTGGTTTTATCTACCTTTGATCTTTGATGATGGTGACGTACACATGGGGTTTTGGTGTGGATGTCTTTTCTGTTTGTTAGTTTTCCTTCCAACAGTCAGTACACTCAGCTGCAGGTCTGTTGGAGTTTGCCGGAGGTCCACTCCAGACCCTGTTTGCCTGGGTATCAACAGTGAAGGCTGCTGAAAAGCTAATATTGCTGAACAGCAAATGTCACTGCCTGATTGTTTCTCTGGAAGTTTCATCTCAGAGGGGTACCTGATCATATGAAGTGTCAGCCCCTACTGGGGGGTGCCTCCCAGTTAGGCTACTCAGGATTCAGGGACCCACTTGAGGAGGGAGTCTGTCTGTTCTCAGATCTCAAACTCCATGCTAGGAGAACCACTTCTCTCTTCAAAGCTGTCAGACAGGGACATTTAAATCTGCAGAGGTTTCTGCTGCCTTTTGTTCGGCTATGCCCTGCCCCCAGAGGTAGAGTCTACAGGGGCAGGCAGGCCTCCTTGGGCTGTGGTGGGCTGCACCCAGTTTGAGCTTCCCAGTCACTTTGTTTACCTACTTAAGCCTCAGCAATGGCAGGTGCCCCTCTCCCAGCCTCATTGCTGCCTTGCAGTTCGATCTCAGACTGCTGTGCTAGCTATGAGCGAGGCCCTGTGGGCTTGGGACCCTCCGAGACCGGCGCGGGATATAATCTCCTGGTGTGCCGTTTGCTAAGACCATTGGAAAAGCACAATATTAGGGTGTAAGTGACCCGATTTTCCAGGTGCTGTCTGTCACACCTTTGCTTGGCTAGGAAAGGAAATTTCCTGACCCCTTTCACTTCCTGGGTGAGGCAATGCCTCACCCTGCTTCGGCTCACACTTGGTGCGTTGCACCCACTGTCCTGCACCCACTGTCTGACAAGCCCCAGTGAGATGAACCCTGTACCTCAGTTGGAAATGCAGAAATCACCCATCTTCTGTGTCACTCATGCTGGAAGCTGTAGACTGGAGCTGTTCCTCTTCAGCCATCTTGGAACCACTGCCCACATTATTTTTGTTTTGTTTTGAGTTGGAGTCTCGCTCTGTCACCCAGGCTGGAGTGCAGTGTCATGATCTCAGCTCACTGCAAGCTCTGCCTCCTGGGTTCATGCCATTCTCCTGCCTCAGCCTCCCAAGCAGCTGGGACTACAGGCACCTGCCACCACGCCTGGCTAATTTTTTGTATTTTTAGTAGAGATGGCATTTCACTGTGTTAGCCAGGATGGTCTCGATCTCCTGACCTCGTGATCCACCCACCTCAGCCTCCCAAAGTGCTGGGATTACAGGCATGAGCCACCACACCTGGCCAATGAAACATTATTATTGGAATAATATAGTTCATAGATTTTAATGATAAACTTGGGGGATGTGTTAGTTGCCATCAGATTCAGGTGAGTAGAACACATGCATGGAAACAAAAGTTGAAGAAGTTTGAAATGAGGCAGAAATGTATATCTTCTTTACATCAAAGAATTCTGGATGTAGGTAGTCCAATATGGAGGGAATAATTCCCTACTCACCAAGGACCCAAACTCTCCATATCTTTACACTCTACAATACTATTATATGTCTTCAATTCTTAACATTGCTTCATGTTCCAAAATGGCTGCTGAATCTACAGCCTTTATATCTGCTTTACAGGCAGGAAGAAGAGGGAAAAACAAAAGGAAACACCTCTTAGCTGAGTCAGCATTACTTGTAGAACCTTCCTAGAAGAAACACCCTACTAGCTAGATACATGGAGCGTGGAAAATGTAGTCTTTTAACTAGACAGCCTAACCAAAATATTGGTGGGAATTACATCCTAACCAAAATGTTGGTTCAAGAATATGGCTATTGATTAGGCAGCTTCAGCCTCTGTCAAAGGAGTAAAGTAATATTTTTATGAAGCCAGAGAGGAGACACTTTGAAGTCTGTTGGCCTCTTTCAATCATTGTCTTTTTCTTACATAAATAGTTTCTTAATGCAAATACTTGTTTCTTTTTATGTTATGACAGAATCATTCTATGAACAAGTAATATGTCGTGCAAGATGACATATTGCTGGCTTCTGATAAAATGGTACTGCTACCTTCAACATGGGTAGTGAGATTGAATGGACACTGGGAAGGCTCATCAGACCAAAACCACTCATAATGTATTGCCTAAAGTGTCCATCATAAAAGTTATTGCTTCTGCATCAAGATGATGTGCTTTAAAAAAAACTCACTCAAACTGAGTATTTCTTAACCATTATGCCATTCAATTCCATTAATCCATTTCTCTGTATTAGTTTATCAAATGTCATCATGGAAAATATAATGCGAGGCTCTGAGGGAATAGAAACGGGTTAGGTACATTTCCAAGAGGTAGATGGGAGAGAAGTTGAAGGCAGG
>NW_026654665.1:0-8412 GCF_009828535.3 Hylobates moloch
TCCTTCCTTCCTTCCTTCCTTCCTTCCTTCCTTCCTTCCTTCCTTCCATCCATCCATCCTTCTTTCTTGACAGTTTCGCTCTATCACCCAGGCTGGAGTGCAGTGGCGCGATCTCAGCTCACTGCAACCTCCGCCTCCTGGGTTCAAGCAGTTCTCCTGTCAGCCTCCTGAGTAGCTGCGACTGCAGGCGCATGCCACCATGCCTCGCTGATTTTTTTGTATTTTAGTAGAGATGGGGTTTCACCATGTTGCCCAGGCTGACTCATCCTGAGTTCAGGCAATCCACCTGCCTCAGCCTCCCAAAGTGCTAGGATTACAGGCGTGAGCCACTGTGCCCGGCCTATTTTTTTTTTTTGGAGACAGGGTCTTGCTCTGTTGCCCAGGCTGGAGTGCCATAGCACAAACACAGCGCACTGCAGCCTTGACTTCCCTGGCTCAAGCAATCCTCCCACCTCAGCCTCCTGACTATCTGAGACTACAGGTGCATGCCACCACTCCTGACTCATTTTTTGTAGAGATGGGGGCCTCACTATATTGCCCTGGCTGGTCTCAGACTCCAGGGCTCAAGCAATCCTCCCACTTTGGCCTCCCAGAGTGCTAGGATCGCAGTGTAAACCACTGCGCCATGATGCTGACTTACTTTTGATCCCTGTGCAGGTTTTATTTGTTTAAAGTGAAAAGTGAGGCCGGGTGTAGTGGCTCACACCTATAATTCCAACACTTTAGGAGGTGGAGGGGGCAGATCACTTGAGGCCAGGAGTGTAAGACCAATCTGGCCAATGTGTTGTAACCCTGTCTCTACTAAAAATACAAAAATTAACCAGGCATGGTGGCACATGCCTGTAGTCCCAGCAACTTGGGAGGCTAAGGCACGAGAATTGTTTGAACCTGGGAAGCGGAGGTTGCAGTGAGCTGAGATCGTGCCACTGCACTCCAACTTAGGTGATAAAGTGAGACTCCATCTCAAAAAAAAAAAGAAAAATGAATCAAAAAGTTAGGCCTTTTGTTTTTTGTTTTTTTGAGACAGTCTCGCTCTCTCGCCCAGGCTGGAGTGCAGTGGTGCAATCTTGGCTCACTGCAACCTCTGCCTCCCTGGTTCAAGCGATTCTCCTACCTCAACCTCCTGAGTAGCTGGGATTACAGGCGCGTGCCATCACATCCGGGGATAATTTTTGTATTTTTAGTAGAGACGGGGTTTCATCCATGTTGATCAGGCTGGTCTCAAACTCCTGACCTTGTGATCCGCCCACCTCAGCCTCCCAAAGTGCTGGGATTACAGGCATAAGCCACTGTGCCCAGCCAGGCCTTTTCTTTTCTCCTTAGTTTTTTCCCTGAGGACCAGACTAAGTCCTCATTTAAACAAAAATTTAAACAAAAATACACAGTACATGTGCCTGTAGACTGTTTATTTTGTGAATCTAGGGTTCTGCTTCTTCACCAGGAAGAAGTGACATCTGAGTGGCTGTGCTGGGTTACTCATGCAGTTTGTCTTGTCTCCGAATGGTGGTAGATGTTGCTTACTGAGTGGTTGTGGGCATCAGGGTGAGGGACCTGTGTTCTGCCTCAGGAATACCAGCCCAAGAGGAGCTTCAGTCCTTCACTGCATGAGGTGTTGTGTTTTCTCTGAAAGAAGAAATAAGTCTGCAAAATTCCACAGTCCGTAGTTCTATCCTGTGGCCTCTGCAACAAGGAACCTCAGTTCTAAATACCTTTGTTTAACATTATTTCCTAGTTGCCATGTGGAACTTCCTGTGCGTTTGGGTGAGAACAACAGCAAATCCTGAAGAGCCTTGTGGAGGAATCTTTTCCTCTTACGTGAAGAAAAATAAACTATTTTTGTTTTGTTTTGTTTTGTTTTGCTTTGTTTTTCAGACAGGATTTCTCTCTGTCTCCCAGGCTGGAATATAGTGGTACCATCACCGCTCACTGCAGCCTCAACCTCTTGGACTGAAGCAGATCCTCCCACCCTAGCCTCCTAAGTAGCTGGGATCACAAGCACATGCCACCATACCTGACTCAATTTAAAAAATGTTTGGTAGAGATAGGGTCTTTCTGTGTTGCCCCGGCTGGTCTCGAACTCCTGGACTCAAGTAGTCCTCCTGCCTTGGCCTCCCAAAGTGCTGGGGTTACAGGCATGAGCCACTATGCCCCATAGATAAACCACATTTTTTTTTCTCTCTCTCTTTTTGAGATGGAGTCTCGCTCTTTTGCCCAGGCTGGAGTGCGGTGGCACAGTCTTAGCTCACTGCAGCCTCCGCCCCCCAGGTTTAAGCGATTCTCCTGCCTCAGCCTCCCGAGTCTTTTCAGACATCAGATTCTGTATCCAGTAACCCACAGTAAATGTCACATGGATGGTCTACATGCACCCCACACATCCAAAACTGAACTCTTTCCACTGCTTCCCAAATCTGTGCTTCCCGCTACACTCCTGACCACTTGCCCTTGAGCTGTGCAAGGGACTGGGTGCTGTCCTCATTCTTCCTTCCACCCAACATGGAAGTTCTGCTGCTGATATCTCTCGATTCCACTCCACTGTTTGGGGCACTACACTCTTTTTTTTTTTTCCTTTTTGAAACAGGGTCTTTCTCTGTCACCCAGGCTGGAGTGTAGTGGTGTGATCATAGTTCACTGCAGCCTTGATCTCTTGGGCTCAAGCAATCCTCCTGCCTTGGCCTCCAAAGCAACTGGGACTACAGGTGCATACCATCATACCCAGCTGATTTTTTTTGTGTGTTTTTTTTTTTTTTGAGACGGAGTCTCACTCTGTCACCTAGGCTGGAGTGCAGTGGTGTGATCTCGGCTCGCTGCAACCTCCGCCTGCTGGGTTCAAGTAATTCTGCCTCAGCCTCCCGAGTAGCTGGGATTACAGGCATGCGCCACCACGCCCGGCTAATATTTTTGTATTTTTTTGGTAGAGATGGAGTTTCACCATATTGGCCAGACTGGTCTCGAACTCCTGACCTTGTGATCCGCCCACCTCGGTCTCCCAAAATGCTGGGATTACAGGCATCAGCCACCGCGCCCGGCCTAATTTTTGTATTTTTAATAGAGACAGGGTTTCTCCATGTTGGTCAAGCTGGTCTCAAACTCCCTACCTCAGGTGATTCGCCTGCCTCGGCCTCCCAAAGTGCTAGGATTACAGGCGTGAGCCACCGTGCCCGGCCTACCCAGCTAATTTTTTAATCTTTTGTAGAGACAGGGTCTCACTGTGTTGTCCAGGCTAGTTTCAAACTCCTGCACTCAAGCTATCCCCCCACCTCAGCCTCCCAAAGAGCTGGGATTACTCCTAGTGCTGGGATGGCCACACCTGGCCAATGGGACACCACACTCTTACTGGTCCTTTTTTAATTTTTTTTTTTTTTTTTGAGGCAGAGTCTCGCTCTGTAGTGGCGCGATGTCTGCTCACTGCAACCTCTGCCTCCCACATTCACGCCTTTCTCCTGCCTCAGCCACCCGAGTAGCTGGGACTACAGGTGCCCGTCACCACGCCTGGCTAATTTTTTGTGTTTTTAGTGGAGACGGGGTTTCACCGTGTTAGCCAGGATGGTCTCGACCTCCTGACCTCGTGATCTGCCTGCCTCGGCCTCCCAAAGTGCTGGGATTACAGGCATGAGCCACCGCGCCCGGCTCTTACTGGCCCTTTTAATCCACTTTGACCCTCCTCCAGGTCAACCTCATCCTTCTCTCTAAACACAGATCTGAATGCCTCTTTTCTTGTAAACCCTTTCGTAGCTCTCCTTCACTTCCCGGGAAGGTCCTGGTCCTCACTTGTGTTGCTCTCCATAACCAGCTTCTGCTGATCTTCTATAACTTCATCTCCACATCCCTGCCCTTGTACCACCAAACTGCCCATTCCTAGATGCAGGATGTTACTCTGGGTTTCTGAGCCTTTGCAGTGTGTTATTCTCTCTACCTGAAACACCATTCCCACCTTTCCTCATCTGACTCATTCTTGCTTCAAAATTCAGCATGGAGGTTACCTCCTTCAGGAAGGTTTTTCTAACCCCGGCTTCACTCTACATATCTACTGTTGGTTCTTAAGCTTAACACTTACCATGTTATATTGAAATTATGTTTTTGGCTGGGCACAGTGACTCACACCTGTTATCCTAGCACTTTGGGAGGCGAAAGCCGGTGGATCACTTGAGGTCAGGAGTTGGAGACCAGCCTGGCCAACATGAAACCCTTTCTCTGTACTAAAAATACAAAAATTGCCAAGGCGAAGTGGCAGGTGCCTGTAATCCCAGCTACTTGGGAGGCTGAGGCATGAGAATCGCTTGAACCTGGGAGGCAGAGGCTGCAGTTAGCTGAGATCGTGCCACTGCACTCCAGCCTGGGTGAAGGAGACTCTGTCTCAAAAAAAGAAAAACAAAATTATCTGTTTTTATGCTTTTCTCTTTATTTAGATTGTGAGTTTATTGACCATGTTCTACTTGTTTTTGTGTGTGTGTTAAAATATAACCTACATTGGACCATATTTTATTTATTCCTTTGCCCCTGGTATCTACTAGATATTTAATAAATGTTTTATCTGAATTGATAATTTCTCTTCCAGTTCTATTTGTCATAATTTTTTTTTTCTTTTTGAGACAGAGTTTCACTCTTGTTGCTCGGGCTGGAGTGCAATGGCGTGATCTCGGCTAACTCTAACCTCCGCCTCCCGGGTTCAAACAATTCTTCTGCCTCAGCCTCCCAAGTAGCTGGGATTAGAGGCATGTGCCACCAAGCCCGGCTAATTTTGTATTTTTAGTAGAGATGGGGTTTCACCATTTTGGCCAGGCTGGTCTCGAACTCCCGACCTCTGGTGATCCACCCTCCTTGGCCTCCCAAAGTGCTGGGATTACAGGTGTGAGCCACCGCACCCAGCCTTTTTTTTTTTTTTTTTTTTTAAGACAGATCTCGCTCTGTTGCCCAGGCTGGAGTGCAGTGGCACAATCTTGGCTCACTGCAACCTCCACCAGGTTCAACTGATTCTTCTGCCTCACCTCAGCCTCCCAAGTAGCTGGGGTTACAGGTGTGCATCACCATGCCCAGCTAATATTTTTGTATTTTTAGTAGAGATGGAGTTTCACCATGTTGGCCAGGCTGGTCTTGAACTCCTGACCTCAAGTGTTCCACCCACCTCGGGCTCCCAAAGTGCTGGGATTACAGGTGTGAGCTACCAGGCCCAGCCTGTGTGTCATAATTAATAGGAAATCCTTAGCTTTCTTCAACCCTTGGGGTCCTCAGACATAGAGAAGAGCCCTCTCATTAGAAAGGTGGTGACATCTGGAAAGCAGTAACTTCAGCACTACACCTTGTCCGGGGCCCCACCAGTCCCAGGGTATTTAGTTCATGGCTGGAACATCTCTGTCTGGGAATCAAACTGGAAGGGCTCCTGGATCCCCATCATAAGGAAGCAAGATACCCTGATCTTCATCCTGAGTTAAATCTGGGTGAAACTGCCAGTGTCCTCTCTGAGCTCAAGCCCCTCTGACTCTTTTTTTTTTTTTTTTGAGATGGAGTCTCGCTCTGTTGCCCAGGCTGGAGTGCAGTGGCAGGATCTCGGCTCACTGCAAGCCCCGCCTCCGGGGTTCACGTCATTCTCCTGCCTCAGCCTCCCGAGTAGCTGGGACTACAGGCGCCTGCCACCACGCCTGGCTAATTTTTTGTATTTTTAGTAGAGACGGGGTTTCACTGTGTTAGCCAGGATAGTCTCGATCTCCTGACCTTGTGATCTGCCCGCCTGGGCCTCCCAAAGTGCTGGGATTACAGGCCTGAGCCACCGCGCCCGGCCAACTCTTTTTTTTTTTTGAGATAGAGTCTCACTCTTTTGTCCAGGCTGGAGTGGGGTGGCGCAGTGTCAGCTCACAGCAACCTCTGCCTCCCGGGTTCAAGCAGTTCTGCTGCCTCAGCTCCCCAAGTGGCTGGGATTACAGGCGCCCACCACCACACCCAGCTAATTTTTGTACTTTTAGTAGAAATGGGGTTTCACCATATTGGCCAGGCTGACCTCAAACTCCTGATCTCAGGTGATCTGCCCGCCTCGGCCTTCCAAAGTGATGGGATTACAGGCATGAGCCACCATGCCCGGCCCTGCCTCTGACTCTTGAATGAAGACCAGGCGAGTTTTGCTGTCACTTGGTAGCAGTGTGTTGAGGCTTGTGGTCCCAAGTTCACTGGGATTGATTCCAGCAGTTCTGGGCCTTGTGTGGGATTTCAGCCATCCATGTAGTGTGCTGGGGAAGTGAGAGACCCTGGAATAGGGAGTTAAACTTCCAGGGTGGGGACAGTGCATTAGCAAAGGAGTGGAAGCTTTCCAGGAGAATGAGGGAGAGCCCCAGGGAAGTGGTTTGTTGTTTGTTGCAGAGGGACCAACCCCTGTAGGAAGCCTAAAGGGCTGGGAAAGATATCCATGAAGGAGGCCTTGGAGAAGCAGCTTTCTGAGCCCTGGTGGGTGATGGTGTTAGAGAGCAGGCCTCCAGCACTTCGAACCCCCATTTCAGAAAAGATGAGTCAAGAGTAATAAGAAGAATGATTTTAACATTTTAGAGACATGGGACTTCGGCTAGGATAAGGGGCCCAGGCAGAGGAGTGAGGAGGGTGGGCGCCCTGACAGCTGAGGCTGTGCGTGTTCCTGCCCCTTCTCAGGGTTGAAGAGCAGCATAAGGCTGAGGCCCAGGGAGATATGAGTCAAAGCCGTGAAGCTCGGGCCATCTTTTCAGCTAGACCCTGTATTGAGTCTGGGCTCTTCAACAGCAAAGCCATACTCCCGACCAGGGAAATAAATGAGAGCCAGGACTTCAGTTTTTTGTTTGTTTGCTTGTTTGTTTGAGACAGAGTCTTACTCTGTCACCCAGGCTGGAGTGCAGTGGTGCAATCTCAGCTCACTGCAGCCTCCGCCTCCCGAGTTCAATCGATTCTTGTGCCTCAGCCTCCCCAGTAGGTGGGATTACAGATGTGAGCCACCACGCCCGGCTAATTTTTGTATTTTTAGTAGAGATGGGTTTTCACCATGTTGGCCAGGCTGGTCTTGAACTCCTGACCTCAGGTAATCCACGTGCCTCAGCTTCCCAAGGTGTTGGGATTACAGGTGTAAGCCATCACGCCTGGCCAGGAGTTTGGTTTTAACGAGACTGAGTTTCTGGAGAGGGAGGGCTGAGGAGGATGGCTGGTTTCCTTAGGGTTGTCCTGGCTGTGCTGACTTGTTCTCTCTTTATGTGTAGGTGTAGATGGGGCACTGCCTTCAGAGCAGGTCCTGCCAGCCTCGCTGGAGAGGATGCCCTCGTGTCCGTGATGGGCTGTGGGACAAGCAAGGTCCTTCCCGAGCCACCCAAGGATGTCCAGCTGGATCTGGTCAAGAAGGTGGAGCCCTTCAGTGGCACTAAGAGTGATGTGTACAAGCACTTCATCACAGAGGTGGACAGTGTTGGCCCTGTCAAAGCCGGGTTCCCAGCAGCAAGTCAATATGCACACCCCTGCCCCGGTCCCCCGACTGCTGGCCACACAGAGCCTCCCTCAGAACCACCACGCAGGGCCAGGGTAGCTAAGTACAGGGCCAAGTTTGACCCACGTGTGACAGCTAAGTATGACATCAAGGCCCTAATTGGCCGAGGCAGCTTCAGCCGAGTGGTACGTGTAGAGCACCGGGCAACCAGGCAGCCGTATGCCATCAAGATGATCGAGACCAAGTACCGGGAGGGGCGGGAGGTGTGTGAGTCAGAGCTGCGTGTCCTGCGTCGGGTGCGTCATGCCAACATCATCCAGCTGGTGGAGGTGTTCGAGACGCAGGAGCGGGTGTACATGGTGATGGAGCTGGCCACTGGTGGAGAGCTCTTCGACCGCATCATTGCCAAGGGCTCCTTCACCGAGCGTGATGCCACACGGGTGCTGCAGATGGTGCTGGATGGCGTCCGGTATCTGCACGCACTGGGCATCACACACCGAGACCTCAAACCTGAGAATCTGCTCTACTACCATCCAGGCACTGACTCCAAGATCATCATCACCGACTTCGGCCTGGCCAGTGCTCGCAAGAAGGGTGATGACTGCTTGATGAAGACCACCTGTGGCACGCCTGAGTACATTGCCCCAGAAGTCCTGGTCCGCAAGCCCTACACCAACTCAGTGGACATGTGGGCGCTGGGCGTCATTGCCTACATCCTACTCAGTGGCACCATGCCGTTTGAGGATGACAACCGTACCCGGCTGTACCGGCAGATCCTCAGGGGCAAGTACAGTTACTCTGGGGAGGTGAGTCTGTCCTGCCCCTGTCCTGGGATGTTGGGGAGGCACTTGCGGAGGCAGGTATATCCTGCAGCTCTCAGTCAGAGGTATGTCCTCAGGGCCATGCTCGTGAGGGCCAGGCAGGTCATGTAAAAGGGACAAAGTGAGACTATCAGAATGTAGTTTGGGTTCCCTCAAGGTGAGCCC
>NW_026654666.1:0-8411 GCF_009828535.3 Hylobates moloch
CTTTTTATAAAAGCTATTTTCTCACAGATTTGTATTACAGAGAGTAAGAGACAGCCAATTCTCTGAAGAAAAACAAAAGAGAAAAAATTAACTCATAGGATAAGAACATGTACGAACTGGGTCTCACCACTGAGTCAGATGTTTCTCAGTACTTCTTCCTCCTCTCCTTCTTTACTTCCTTTCTTCCTTTGTTCTTTTTTCACTCCTTCCCTCTCTCCCTTCCTCCCTTTTTTTACTCCTTCCTTCTCTCTCTTCCTTCCTTTCTTCCTTTCTTTCTTCCCCCCTTAATCCCTCCCTCCCTCCCTCCCTCATTCCTTCCTGTTTTTCCATTGGTGAAACCTTCTCAAAGGAAAAGCTTCCACTCCTATCATCAGCAGGTAACACATCACTCTGGGAGACCCTCCCTGAACAAAACAATTACCTCCTGATAAGATGCACTTGCTAGTGAACTTCTGGGGACAAGGAAGTAAGAGAAATACCCAAAATTAAGCTTTCCCACATAAAGCTCCTCCAACAGTGTAAGCAAAAGAATATTTGGGTGTCCTGAGCAACGGGAAAACTGGACCTAAGGGAAGTCTGCCCTTATGTAACACACCCATAGTAGCACTGACCTCAGACAAAGGGAGCAGGCAGCTGGAAGGGCAGCCAGACATGTAAGACAAGGGGCTGGGGCCAGAAACCCAAGCTTAGGCTTCCAGTAAGGTGGAGAATTTGGACACTTGAAAGGGCTCAAGTCTTACACTCTAGCTTCTATCAGAAGGAAAGCGAACCTACCTGCCTGGGGAAAGAATGCCAGCACAGGCCAGAAAATTCCCACAGATTAAGATCAAACAAACATGAGTTCACAGTCAAAGATCACTAAGCCCATGAGCACTGAGGTATTACGGGTGCTGCACACACAATATAAAATAGTTATTTAAAAAATAAAGTTTGAAACAGGAAACAATAAACAAAAAACAGGAAATTACTGGAAAGGACAAGGAAGATTTGAAAAATGACCACATAGAAATGAAATAAATGAAAACTGTATTTGTTGAAATAAATAAAAATTAATGGATTAGCTAAAGAGATTAGACACAGAAGACAATAAATAAAAGATATATCTGGGAAAATCTTACAAAAAACAGAAGACAGAAACTAATAATATAAAAGTCAATTTAGGAGACATGGGTGCAAAAATGAGAATCTCATATATCTAATCAAAATTTGAGAAAACAGGAAGAATAGAGAAGTGTCAGTATTTGAAAGGTGATCCCTAAGATCTTCAAATAATGATTAAATATATGAATCCAAAGGCACAGAAACCATAGGAAGAATGGATAAAGCAAAAAAAAAAAAAAAAAAAAAAAAAAAAAAATCAATATTGACATGAAACTGATGAATGCCAAAAATAAACAGGAGATCTTAAATTTTAGCCCTTGCCAAAGACAACCTGTGCATAAAATTTAACTCAAAACCAACTGACATCTGTATAGCCAGAAGACAGTGAAACGTGAAATAATGGTCCACCTGGATTTGCATAATAAGCAAAATTATCTTTCAGGAATGAGCAGGGAAGAAAGGTATTCAATCAAACAAAAACTGAAAGAGTTTATAACAAATATTCATGATACATATTTTTAAAAACATATCTCAAGCAGGGGGGAAACACAGATCGAATTAGCACTAATATGCAAAAAGGAATAGTGAGCAAATAAAAGGCAAGCATGAATGTAAATCCTAACTGTTTAAATACAACAACATCAATATTCTTGTTAGATAAAGCAAAGGATAAAATTTAAATGCTGAACAATAATAGCCTGTAACTACGGAGACAGGTGATTGGTATTTTCTAGAATGGAGCTAAGGTCTTGCTTAATTTTAAACTTTAGTGACTTCAATGTGAGTTTTACAACTGCAAGTTTTTCTTGAAAAGTAGAAATCAAGTAAATGGCAAATTAAGAAGAAAATACAGAAAAAGAACAAACTCATTTATTAAAAGGAATGCATAAAAAAGGAAATCCGAAAGATTAAAATACGTTGAATTATATCAAATATCCTCAAACTCATAAATAGCATAAGTCAGGCAGTTACTAGACTGAAATTGTCACATTGAAAAAAAGAAATTATAGATATCTGTCATATGAAATGATACAACCATAATATCTGAAATTACTAAAGGTCAAAATATAAAAAATCTATTCTCAGCAATAGCCAACCCAAAAGTAAAAAAGAAACAAGCATATTTCTACTAATATTGGATATCTATTGTAAAACAGAAAGCATTTTAAGAGATAGCAAGAATATTACATAGGAAAATATTTCATTCTTCAAGGAGATAACTTGTTATATATTTTATGCCACATACATTCTTTAAAAAACCCCAAATCAGTAGTATTACAGGAAGAATTTATAAATTCATTCATAAATGGAAGATACAAAGAAACCTATTTTCAATTTTAATAGATCAAACAGAAAATAGGAAAAACAGATGCCATAAACTAAATAGTTAACCGATGATTTGATAGACAATTATATAACTTTGTATCTCATCGTTAGAAAATACACACAAAACACTTAAAAATTAACTGTTTATTAGAACGTCACACAAATCTCACTTAACACTTAATAGACAAATACTGAAATACTGTGTTTTAGAATTTACAGGAGGCAGGAAAATTAGTAGTAGAGAAAATTTAAAGCCATAAATACTAACATCAGTAACAAAAACAAGGGCAAAAAGTAATGAGTGAATCATCCCACTTAAGAAATTAGTCGAGAAAAACAGAAGAAACTAAAAAGAAAGTAGAAGGAAGAAGCTATAAAAAGGAAAGAAGAAAAGCTAAAGATGCAATAGCAAGATTTGGCAAGGTTAAAAAGCTGGTCCCAGCTGGGACCAGCTTCTCTATTCATATGCACTTCTGGACTCTCTATTCTGTTCCACTGTTAATGTTTTTCCCTGTGCCAGTGTTATAGGAACCCACTGATGCTTCAACCACACCTAGAATTAGAGTAACCAAGTCCCAGTTGGCCTGGGACTGAGATATTCCCCAGGTGAGGAGATTCTGGTGCTAGAGCTGGCAATGACCTGCACAAAGATGACAGATCACCCTACTTCACATTTCTGTTAGGGGGTGGGGGGATACTAGACAGGGTATGCATTGCATCTCAAATATTTCTACAAATGAATGTAGTTAGGATCTTGGAGGAAATTTCTAAAGAAGATCTCAGAGGATCTGCTGCAGGTTATCAAATAGCATAAGTCATTTATCAGGTTGGCCAGAGGACTTGAGCCACAGAAATACAGGAAAGTCATCGGTTGCCTGTTTCTGTATTGAAGCATGAAGGGAAGTAGAGACATGAAGTATGAAATTGCCAAGTCAGGGTAAATACATCTAGGGTGCAATTTGGGGTGAATCATGTGTAAATGTTTATGGTGTTAATGAAAAACGTTGCAACAATTTTTTTTTTTAAAAAGAGTAATTCCATCAAATTTGCACATTGGAAATCCTGCTATGAATAGAGTCCCATGTATACGAGCCTTAGTTGTTGAATTCTATTTTTAAATGGCTAAGGCTTTACGAGTGTGTGTGTGTGTGTGTGTGTGTGTGTGTGTGTGTGTGTTATGGCAATGCTGCTAAGTGCGTAAATATGCGCTCTGAATTCCAGCTTTGGGTAGACTCTACTCAGATTGCATGCTATTTAATGATTGCATTGACTCTGGAGCATATATGCAGTTCTATACTATTGTTGATACATGCTTTTATAAGATAGCAGTGCTGCTGGAAAACAACAGTTGCAAAACAGCAATGCCTCAAGCTGTGCATAAATCAGGGCTTGTAAAACTCATAAGCTGCACTTCAACTCTTAAGCAACTGTTACCTTAAAGAAGAACTAGCCTTTCCACAATATCTATTGATTAATATGAAATACTAAAAGAGGTTTTGTTTCATAAACTGTTACTTCTTGGCTTCTGAAAAGATACAGTTTTACCTTTTATGATTTTATTACATAATGTAAAGAAATAATTGTTGGAAGAAATTCATGTTCCTGTAATTCTAATTCTACCCCATGTATGTTAAGGAGTAATAAGGTAACACAATAGATTAGGCTAGGATTACCATACTGGTGCTCAATGAAGACAGTGCTGCCCCCTCAGGAGCCACTTGGCAATGCCTGCAGGTAGTTTTGGTTGTCACAATTAAGGATGGGGGTTGGGTGCTACAGACTTGGAGTGGGTAGACGCCAGGAGTGCTGCTAAACATCTTACAACGCACAGGAAGCGCCCCAAAAGTTTTAATAGTGCTAATGTGGACAAACCCTGAATTTGGGAAATAAAAAGGTGGAAAAATCAACATGGTCCCTGGCCAGGATGCATGCATCACCTGTTCATAGCCACTACATCTGAATATGGAGGCTGCAATGACCAATGGTTTGGAGTATCAGGGCATCTGGAAATATTCTACAGCATGAAGCTAACTAATTGTTTGTTGTGCCAACAGAAAACACCATAACACAGAGCTGTCTGTAGGTACAAAAGCCAGAACTGCGTTACAACATCTGCCTTATGTAGAAGTTATGTTTCACAGTCAAATTCCACAGGACACTGCATCCTGAAAGTTCATCCTAGTGGTGACTTGGAGAGCTAGGAGGATGCCTAACCACTCATCTGTCAACAAAACAGCTCTGTCATTCTTCCTCTCACTCTTTCTTGAGATTGTATGGTGTATTAACACTGGCTTTTCATGTTCTATTGAGCCTCATTTCCTGCATTTAGGAACCAGCCTTCCCTACAGATTAGAGGCCAAGCTAGAGCTGAAAAATAGAAACAACAAGCTTGTTATCTGAAATCACAGCCATCAAAAATGCACTCTATAATGTCCCCTGATAAAATGTTAACCCTTAATGTGATAGCCTCAAGATTAACCTTTAGAATATGCACCTTTAAAAAAAAATAATGGTACAACATCTCCCAGCACAATAATTGAATTCGCAATGCAGCTGAGTTGTGGAAGTGAATTCACACATGCCCCTAGAGACTCCTCAAAGGCCACTTGAAGAAGAGCGGACTGTTGTATGTCATTATGTGAGAAATTTAAGGCCAAAGAGGTTAACTCGCTGAGAGACTTTGGCTGTTTGATGTTAAAGCCCCATTGTCAGAGACTCTCATCTGGAGGCCAACATTAAGGATGCTATAGAGGAAAAAGCACACACATACGAACATGAATATCTTCTTAGCATGAAAATCTAAAAGACAACATCATTTGCACCAGAGGCCTTGAGCCACAGGGAACCTAACCATGAAATGCAGAAAAATCATGGGTTGTTGTTTCTGTATTAGATTGTGAAGGGGGGCTGGACTCGAAGTACCAAGTTGCCAAGGGCGTTGATGGTGCTGTTGCAAATTTTCATACCGTGTGTGTGTGTATTTTCTATCTTCATCTTTCATCTATTGTGGTAACATCTTAACATTTCCAACTGTCATTATTGATGAGTCTTTCTTTGCATTTATTGCTGTCTAATTGTGTAATTAACAGCTCTCTTATTAGGTGTACACAAATTAAAATTATTAGTTCTCTTAGGTGAATTCTTCCTTGTATCATTATGAAATGTCTCTCTTTTATATTGGAAATAATCCTTATCTTGAAGGTATCTTTGCCTGATATTAATGGAGCCATCTCAGCTTTCTTGGCTTTTTTTTTTTTTTTTTGCTTATTTGTTTTCATGATACATACTTTGAAATATTCACACAGTGTACATATTTTAAAGATATGAATCTGACTACAGACTTACTAAAGACAGTCATTGACAACATTGTTTTCATTGGATACTTTTTTGAAAATGTTTATAGTAGAGGCCAAAGAATGTAAGTAGGAGAACAAATACAATCTAATGAGAGAGACTTGGGGGTGTTGCTGTGGTTGCAGGAGGGCAGGACTCTGAATACCCCCTTACCCTAAACTCCACCTAGTTAGTCCCTCTATGTGACCCCAGAGACAAATGTGCTGAACCTGAAATCTGGGACACCTGGTTTAATAAGATGGAGAGTAGAGAAACACTAAAATTCAAAAGAAATAGATCGAATGTATTCATAACACTTGCCAAGAATATACACCATGACTCTTATGTATCCTAAAACAATGCCTTTATCACAAATGGACTCTCACCTATAAGAAAAGGTCCATCCATGTCACTCATTAGTTCAGGGACGCCCCCTCATTCAATGGCTGAGCAACTGCATTCAACTCAGACCAATCCACACTCAGGCTTAAAAAAATAACACGTCCTCAAATCATGGCCCTTTACAGCTACAACATTAAGAATTAACATCTAGCATTTCAAATTGGTAACAAAGGTGAGTTGTCTACAATCTACCTTTGGGAAGAAAAAAAAAAGTAAAACCTCAACAGCGATAAATGAATAATGCTCAACTGAAATATGAGAAGAAAATAAGCCAATTAAAAACTAGAGGGTAGGGTGCAATGGCTCACATCTGGAATCCCAGCACTTTGGTAGACCCAGGCCGGAGGATCGCTTGAGCCCAGGCATTTGAGACCAGCCTGGGCAACATAATTTGTAGAGACAGCCTTGCCTCTACAAAAAATAAAATAATAAGCTGGGTGTGGTTGTGGATGTTTGTAGTCCTAGCTACTTGGGAGGCTGAGGGAAGAGGATTGCTTGAGCCCAGGAGTTAGAGGCTGCAGTGAGCTATGATCACACCACTGCACTCCAGTGTGGGTGGCAGAGTGAGGCTCTCTCAAATAAAATACATAAATAAAAATAATAATAAAAAACTAAAAACTAGAAAAGCACAAGGTCTTAGGAAGAAATTGACATGTATGTGAGAATCACTAATCACACTCTGCAAATGTCTTCTGAGTGAGAATATGATCTCCCTACTGCAGAAACCAGTCTTAGTTGCCTTTGTGTCTCCAAGGTAAACCTTTGGGCTACATGACAGAAGACAACAAAGGGTGCTGATCCAATGCTTGAATGTTATTATAGAAAAGTATCAAGAATGAAAGAAGAAAGAAGTCTACAGAATTGTGTAATATAAATGGCCTGCATACTTTTATTGTCTACCCCTGCCTGCATTTCCAGCTTCCCCTCCTGCCTAACTCCCCATTGCCGCTGTTCTCAAGCCACACCTGTCACTTCAGATCCTGATTGCACTGGGCTCCTTCGAGCCCTGGAGTCTTTGCATGAAAGTCCCTCTGCTCACCAAGACCTTCTTACCCTAATAACTCACTCCTGCCCCTTCAACTGCGCGTTCTCAATATCAATATGTATCCTCACGACTAGATCAGAAACTTTGGAAATCAGTTCTACCAGCATCTAACATGTATTTCAGTTTGTAATTATACTTGTGGGTGATCTGATGATTATTTTTCTTCAACTGCCAGAAGAGTTTCTCAACCTTGGCACTGCTGACTTTTTTGGTCAGATAATTCTTTATTGTGAAGGGGGTCTGGCCTCTTCCCTCTAGACATGAGCAGCAAATCTCAGTCATGACAACCTACACTGTCTTTAGACATTGCCAAATGTCCCCTGAGGCAAAATTACCCCTGGTGAAGAAACGCTGCATCAGAGTATAAGCCACATTAAATAAGAAACTATGTCTTTTTTGCTCCGTATTCAATGTCTAAAGTCTAGTACCATGAAGAGCACATAGGAGATGCTCATAACATTTAGATGGATAGATGAATAAACCACAAGTAACTACAGGTTAATGTCAGGTCTCATTGTAGCTCATAGAATATTCTGGGATAGCCAATTCAGAGAAGCAAATCCTGTGTATCAATTTCCATCAAACTCTGAGCACTAAAATGGCTCTGAAGTATATGTAACAACAAAGAATGCTTATTTTCTTCTATAAGTTTTGTTGATCAAAATTACTTTGTTCTTTCTTGGACTCTAGTTGGTGTCTGATCTCTCTCTTTGACAGCAGAAAACATGTCCTCATTCACTCAAGTGTTTCCTGGTATCTATGACTAGGCATCAACCTTTTAAAGTTGAATGGATAAAAAAGTATCTACTATCCATTCTTACATCATAAAGAACTACTTATATAATAATACCTGGTACAGAGCAAGTGCTCATTAAATATTTGTGAAGCTGAAATGAACTGTATAAATCGGCATTAATTTATAATTTAACACAGAGGAGGCAAAAGATGCTGGAAAAATTATCAGATGACAATGTGATGATGTCCATTGAAGTCAATAGATTTGACTTTGCTTGTTGCAAATTAAATCCTGCATAATCAGTCTCCCTAAGCTTTGTTTTTCTTCTCTGTTAAGCCAGCAGAAAATATCTTTCTAGCCTGCCAAGACCAGCTCGGTCCGGGAGACCCTAACCCAGCAGCGCTAGAGGAATTAAAGACACACAGACAGAAACATAGAGGTGTGGAGTGGGAAATCAGGGGTCTCACA
>NW_026654667.1:0-8410 GCF_009828535.3 Hylobates moloch
CTGTTACACGCGGTTTTCCCTCTCTGGCCAGCCAGACCGCGGGTCTGCGGTCCACTTGCCAACGTGATGCCTGGCTGACAGTTTCATCTACCAACAGAAAGGGGTCCATTATGGAATGTTCTCTTGCATCTTCAAACTCTTCCTCCTTCGTCTCTCTTCCCCTCTGCCTGCAACGCCTGCAAGAAAGACATACAAGATAATACTGAGGGATACGAACAAAAGTAGCTCCACTATTGCCTCCAGAAGTTTAGGTTGCAGCTAATTGGTGAGAATGAAACCCTCTGTATCTAGCAATTCCGCAGTGCTTTGCGTAGAAGATGCCCCATCTCAGGTTACGAAAATCTACAGAAAGGAGATGTTTAAAAAGAGAAAAGGAAAATGTTCCTAGAGATTATAATGTCTCTCTTAAACAGGGCCTTCGAAATCAGGAGAATTCAAGTAACATGATTTACAAATCCCAACATGAAACATAAAATGAACGGAACAAATGAAGAAATTTAGATTAGATACTCTGTGGAAAAAGATGAGCGAGTACCTGGATAGCTGAGTTGGTAGAGCATCAGACTTTTATTCTGAGGGTCCAGGGTGCAACTCCCTGTTCAGGCGAACTCTTTATCTATTTTACTCTAGGTCAGGAGTCCCCAACCTCCAGTACACAGACCAGGTACCAGGCAGCGTGGCAGGAGAGCCAGCGAAGCTTCATCTGTACTTATACACCAACTCCCCATAGCTCTTATGACCACCTGAGCTCCCCTGCCTCCGAGGTAAGCAGAGGCATCACATTCTCATAGAAGCCCAAACCCTATTGTGAACTGCACATGAAAGGGATCTAGATTGTGGGCTACTTATGAGAATCTAATGCTTGATGATCTGTCACTGTTTTCTATCACTGCCAGATGGGACCGTCTAGTTGCAGGAAAACAAACTCAAGGCTTCCAGTGATTCTACATTACAGTGAGTTGGATACTTATTTCATTATATATTACAATGTAATAACAATATAAATAAAGTGCACAATAAATCTAATGTGCTTGAATCATCCCCAATCATCCCCCCAGCCCCCACTCCCTCATCCATGTAAAAAATTGTCTTTCATGAAATGGTCTCTGGTGCCAAAAAGGTGGGGCACTGCCGCCCTAGATAGTTTATACCAATTAAGCACAGGAATAGGTTCAGATACTTGTTTGTGCAGTGACTAAAACTTTGCTACTTTATGCTTTACAAATGTGGAATGATTTACATCATGAAATTACCAGCCCTAAGGGATTGCCTTAGTGAACTTGTTTTCCAAACACCAGAAAACAGAAATCTAAACTATTTTAGAGATTGTTGACCTGGAGATTTGCATTTTTATGTACTTTTTAGAGAAGAATCTCCTTCAATGGTTGACTGAAAACAAAATCAATCAAAATTTCTAAACTCTAAAAATAGATAAAGAGATATTGAAAGCAGCAAAAGAGACAAAACACCTTACCTATAAAGAAAACCAATTTGCCTAATAATGGGTATCTTATCAGAAATCACAGAGGTCAGAAAGAGTGGCACAACCGTTTTCAAGGATGGAAAGAAAAGAATTGTTAATTCTGAATTCTATATCCAGAGAAAATATCCTTTAGAACTGAAAAAGAAATCAAGACATTTTCAGAGCAAAGAAAACTAAGATAATTAGCTGGCAGCAGAATTATCCTTTAAAAAATAGCTAAATTTCTCCAGACAGAAAAGAAATGATAAAAGAATAAATCATTGACATCAGGAAAGAAGAAAGAACATGGTAAGCAAGAAAAAAATGGATAAAAACAATAAATTTTCCTTTTTCTCTTGAGCCTTCTAAATTATATTTAACAGTTGAAGCAAAAAGTGTAACATGACCAGGTGTGGTGGCTCATGCCTATAATCTTACCACTTTGGGAGGCCAAGACAGGCAGATCACAAGGTGAGGAGATCAAGACCAGCCTGGCTAACATGGTGAAACCCCGTCTCTACTAAAAATACAAAAAGTTAGCCAGGTGTGGTGGCACATGCCTGTAGTCCCAGCTACTGGGGAGGCTGAGGCAGGAGAATCACTTAAATCTGGGAGACAGAGGTTGCAGTGAGCCAAGATCGTGCCACTACACTCAGGCCTGGGCGACAGAGTGAGACACTGTATCAACAACAAAAAAAAAGTATAACATGGTCCAGTGTGGTTCTAAATGTATGTAGAAGAAATAATTTAAGACAATTATATTACAAGTGGGAGAGGAAAAGTGACAAAAAGGGAGGTAAAGATGACACATGTCGCTTTAACTGATAAAATAATGACACCAGTACACAGTGATAAATTAAATAAATATCATGTAATACTTAGAAAAATCACTAAAAGAGTTATATAACGAGATCATTTAAAAACACTACAGATAGGCTGGGCACAGCAGCTTATGCCTGTAATGCCAACACTTTGGGAGGCCAAGGGGGATCACCTGAGGTCAAGAATTCGAGACCAGCCTGGCCAACATGGTGAAGCCCTGTCTCTACTAAAACTACAAAAATTAGCTGGGCATGGTGGCACATGACTGTAATCCCAGCTACTTGGGAGGCTGAGGCAGGAGAAAAAAAAACCCATACACACAAAAAAACACTACAGATAAATGACAATGAAATTCTAAGAAGTATACAAGCAGTCCATAAAGAAGGCTTTAATACATACACACATACATACATATGTACATACATATCCCCACAAAATGATAGTAACAGGGTACAAATAGAAAACAAACTGCTAG
This sequence comes from Hylobates moloch, assembly GCF_009828535.3. Classification (NCBI taxonomy): domain Eukaryota; kingdom Metazoa; phylum Chordata; class Mammalia; order Primates; family Hylobatidae; genus Hylobates; species Hylobates moloch. The sequence continues at coordinate 2,760 of NW_026654667.1, forward strand.
ATTTAAGCCCTAACATATCAATAATTACATTCAATGTAAACGGTCTAAAGGTACCAATTAAAAGACAGAGATTAACAGAGTAGATTAGAAAATATAATCCAACTAAATGCTGTCTACAAGAAACTTATTTCAAATATAATTATATAGACAGTTTGAAATTAAGAGTATAAAAATGTATAACATTCAAATGCTAATTAAAAGAAAGCAAAAGTGAGTATATTAATATAATATGAACTTTATTTATTTATCTATTTATTTATTTTTTTAGATAGAGTTTCACTCTTGTCACTCAGGCTAGAGTACAATGGCATGATCTCTGCTCACTGCAAACTGCCTCCAGGGTTCCAGTGATTCTCTTGCCTCAGCCTCCCAAGTAGCTGGAATTACAGGCATGTGCCACCACGACTGGCTAATTTTTGTATTTTTAGTAGAGACACGGTTTCACCATGTTGGCCAGGCTGGTCTCAACTCCTGACCTCAGGTGATCTACCTGCCTCAGCATCCCACAGTGCTGGGATTACAGGCGTGAGCTACCACGTTTGGCCTAAAATAAACTTTAGAACAAAGAAAAAAATTTAAAAATCCACCAAGAAGACATAACAATCCTAAATATGTATAAACCAGAGTTGCAAAATATGTAAAGAAAAAAAAAGTAAAAAAATAGACAAATCCACAATTACATTAGAGACTTCAACACTTCTCTCATAATAATTGGTAGAAGAACTAACAGAAAATCAGCAAAGATATTGAAGAACTCAAAATCATCTTCAGCTAACAGAATTCAGTCAACATTTAAAGAAGAGTCCACACAAGAAAAGTGGAACACACAGAACACAGGTCAAGATAGAACATATCCGGGCCATAAAACAAACCTCAAATTTAAAAGAATTAATTCATACGGCGTGATCCCTGACCACAATGAAATCAAACTAAAAGTCAATCACAAAAAGACAACAGAAAAATATCCAAAACTTGGAAAATGAACAACACACTACTAAATAGTACACAGGACAAAGAGAAAGCCTTAGTAGATATCAAAAAATAAATTAACCTGAATAAAAATGAAAGCACAATATATCAAAATTTTCAAGATAACCTAAAAAAAAAACACTGAGAGAGAAATATATACCACTAACTGCATACATTAGAAAAAAAAAGTCTCAAGCTCTTACTTGAAGAGCCCAGGTGGGAAAAAAGCAAAATAAACCCGAAGCAAATGGACAAAAGATAACAATAAAAATAAGAGCGAACTTCAATGAAACTGAACACACACAAAAAAAGAAAAACAAACAAAAAGCTAGTTCCTTTAGAAGATAAATAAAAGAAGACCTCTAGTAAAACTGAGAAATTTTAGGAAGAGAGATGACACAAGTTACCAATATCAGGAATAAAAAGGGGATATCACTATAGATACTGCTGACGTCAAAAGGATATGACTTTGGATGATTTCCTTTGAAAAACTTAGCTGGGTGTGGTGGCTCACGCCTATAATACCAGCATTTAAAAAACAATTACCTGGGCATGGTGGGGGGTGCCTGTAATTCCAGCTGCTCAGGAGGCTGAGGTAGGAGAATCTCTTGAACCAGGAGGTGGAGGTTGCAATGGGCCGAGATAGTACTATTTCACTCCAGCCTGGGCAACAAGAGTGAAACTCTGTCGCAGACCTTTTTCTCCCCCTTGTAAGGGCAGAGGCTTCCCAGGCAGGAAACAACATTTCTCTACTCTAGGTTTATCTGGCCTCACATCTCTCCCCAGTTGGGCCCAGACTCAGCCTATGCTGCAGAAATGTTTAAAGTCGAGCATGTGGAGAAGGAAAAAAAAAATGGAAAGTGATGTGGAAATTAAAACAGCAGCTACATCTGAATCTCAACATAGTGCTTAAAATGTACATAAACGATACTAGGAGTGCCCTGCACTTTTGTGAAAAGTTCATTTAGAAATAAACGGGAGAGATGGTGGAGAGGAGCCAAGCACCAGCTGTCAGGGAAAGGGAAGAGGCAAGCTAGGGTTAAAAAATGAGGAAAGAAAAGTATCCTCAAGATTATTAGGAATATATATATATAAAATATATATTATATCCTAATAATACATAAGGATATAATATATCCTAATAATATAAATAAATAATATATAATATAAATTGTTAATAAGTAAATATTTATAATTATATTATTTATTATATAATATTAACATAATATATTATTAATGTAATATTTTATATATCATATGTAGTATGATATATTATGCCCTAATATATAAAAATAATATTAGGATAAGGGAATACTATTGTTATGGTAAACTGAGGAACGGAGAGGCTGATATGGGAGAACAGTAGGATCTTTATTTTAAGGTACAAACCCCCTCAGTGGATTCACATCCAAAAAGCTGAGCACTGGCCGGGCCTGGTGGCTCACGCCTGTAATCCTAGCACTTTGGGAGGCCAAGGAGGGCAGATTGCCTGAGGTCAGGAGTTCGAGACCAGCCTGGCCAATATGGTGAAACCACATCACTACTAAAAATACAAAAGTTACCTGGGCATGGTGGCACACACCTGTTATCCCAGCTACTCGGGAGGCTGAGGTAGAATTGCTTAAGCCCAGGAGGGCTGGCAGTGAGCTGAGATCATGCCACTGCACTCCAGCCTGGTCGACAGAGGGAGACTCTGTCTCAAAACAAAACAAACAAAAAAAGCTGAACATTGAACAAAGACAGAGAGGGAGTTTTTATAAGCAAAACAAAGGCAGTTAATCATACAGTGCGTAACTTGTGGCCTTGCAGCTGCATCAAAAGAAAAGCAAGAACCGGCTAAATACTGACATTTGTAAAACATAGTTATGCTTAAGAAGACAGAGAAAGGAGTAACAGTGAAGAAATTTGTCTTTCTCTCTTTTTTTTCCCTTCGACCTTGCTCTTGGGGGGCAGGACAGGGGTTGCGTGTGTCTGGAACTCATTCCTTTGGCCTTGGCTTTTGGGACAGTGTTATAACTGTCCTTGAAATGAGCTGCTAAGCAGAGGAAAACTTGTTTCTTTTCTTTTTAACCTTTGCTTGCCTGTTACTTTTCTTGGAGTGAATGAATGCATATTTATTTTTAAATTTCTGCCTCACTATGAATAACTCTTTACACACAAATTTGAACATTTAGATGAGATACATTAATTCCTTGAAAAACACAAATTAACAAGACTAACTCAATACGCAATACATTTTTTATAACCCCGTAACTATTAAGGGAATTAATTTGTAACATAAATTAAAAAAAAATCAGGAATCTGGCTGGGCACAGTGGCTCATACCTGTAATCCCAGCACTCTGGGAGGCCAAGGCGGGCGGACCACAAAGTCAGGAGATCGAGACCATCCTGGCTAACATGGTGAAACCCCGTCTCTACTAAAAATACAAAAAATTAGCGGGGCATAGTGGCAGGCGCTTGTAGTCACAGCTACTCAGGAGACTGGGGCAGGAGAATGGCGTGAACCCAGGAGGCAGAGTTTGCAGTGAGCCGAGATCGTGCCACTTCACTGCAGCCTGGGCGACAGAGCGAGACTCCATCTCAACAAAAAAAAGAAGTGCCTAAAGAATCAAAACAAGATCTACACAATCTATTCTGAAAAAAACAGAAGAGAACAGAAAACTTTCCATTTATTTCTGAAGGTAATAGCATCCTGATGCCAAAACCAGGTAAATACAGTATAAAACAATGAGTATTGCATAAATACTTACCAAAATATTATCAAATGGAATTCAGCAATATATAAGAAGCATTATACACCATGACCAAGTGGGGTTTATCCCAGAGATGTAAGACTAGGTAAATTTAGAAACAATCACTGCAATCCACTATCAGGGGAACCAGCCCCCAATATTTCAATGTAGGTTATTTTCTATTTTCCCTAAGTGTCGGCCTGTCTGAGAAATAAAGAGTACAAAGAGAGAAATTTTACTGCTGGGTCTCCAGGGGTGACATCACATATCGACAGGTTCCATGATGTCCACCTGAGCCACAAAACAAGCAAGTTTTTATTAGGGATTTCAAAAGGGGAGGGGTGTAAAAATAGGGAGTGGATCACAGGGATCACATGCTTCAAAGGGCAATAAAAGATCACAAGGCAAAAGGGCAGAGCAGGATCACAAGGCAAGGGCGAAATTAGAATTACTGATGAGGGTCCATGTCCCACTGGGCATGCATTGTCTTGATAAACATCTTAACAGGAAACAGGGTTTGAGAGCAGGCAACAAGTCTGACAAGAATTTACCAGGCTAGAATTTCCCAATCCTAGTAAGCCTGAGGGCACTGAAGGAGACAAGGGCGTATTTCTTCCCTTCTCTCAACCACATAAGACAGACACTCCCAGAGCGGTTGTCTATAGGCCTACCCCTGGGAATGCATTCCTTCCCCAGTGTTATCAATTATTAATATTCCTTGCTGGGAAAAGAATTCAGTGATATTTCTTGTACTCACACGTCTGTCTATAGGCTCCCTGGAAGAAGAAAAATATGGCTGCATTCTGCCCAACCCTGCAGGCAGTCAGACCTTATGGTTATCTTTCCTTTTTCCCAGAAAATTGCTGTTATTCTGTTCTTTTTCAGGGTGCCCTGATTTCATATTGTTCAAACACCCATGTTTTACAATCAGATTTCATATTGTTCAAACACACATGTTTTACAAACAATTTGTACAGTTAACACAATCATCACAGGGTCCGGAGGAGACATACATCCTTAGTTTATGAAGATGATGAGATTAAGAGATTAAAGTAAAGACAGGCATAGGAAATTATAAGAGTATTGATTGAGGAAGTGATAAATGTCGATGAAATCTTCATAATTTATGTTCAGAGACTGCAGTAAAGACAGGCATAAGAAATTACAAAAGTATTAATTTTGGGAACTAATAAATGTCCCTGAAATCTTCACAATTTATTTTCCTCTGCTGCAGCTTCAGCTGGTGCCTCTGTTTGGGGTCCCTGACTTCCGGCAACAATCCATCACATTAACAGGCTAAAAAATAAAATCACACGATCATATCAAAGTAGAAAAAGCATTTGTCAAACTTCAATAGCTACTCATGAGAAAAAGTCTCAGAAAAATAGGAATAGAGAACAGCTAACACTGTACGTCATGAAAAAGACAGAATGTGTATTAGTCGGTTTTCACACTGCTATGACAACACTATCCGAGACTGGGTAATTTTGTTTTTTTTTTAGATGGAGTCTTGCTGTGTCACCCAGGCTGGAGTGCAGTGGCGCGCTTTCAACCTCTGCCTCCTGGGTTCAAGCGACTCTTCTGCCTCAGTCTCCTGAGTAGATGGGACTACAGGTGCAGGCCACCACGCCCGGCTAATTTTTGTATTTTTAGTAGAGACGGGGTCTCACCATATTGGTCAGGCTTGTCTGGAACTCCTGAACTCATGATCCACCCGCCTCAGCCTCCCAAAGTGCTGGGATTACTGGTGTGAGCCACTGTGTTGGGCGAGACTGGGTAATTTATAAAGGAAATAGGTTTAATTGAGTGACAGTTTCACACAGCTGAGGAGGCTGCAGGAAACTTACAATCATGGCAGAAGGGAAATGAGAAGCAAGGACCTTCTTTACGTGACAGAGGGAGAAAGAACTATGAGCAAAAGAGGAACTTGCCAAACACTTATAAAACC
>NW_026654668.1:0-8405 GCF_009828535.3 Hylobates moloch
TAAGCCAAGAGAAAAGTCCAGCCGGGAACTGTCGGGCAAAACTGCCTCCCATTCGATTCCTAGATAAGACAGCTACAAAGACAGGAAGCTACAGACCTCCCTCACAATTTGTCTGCGGGGAAATTCCTTGTGGACGGAGGCCAGGCAGAGCTCAGTCTCCCTCTGAGGCCCACCAGACACAAAGGCACATCTGATGGCTGCCTCTGCCCTACTGTTTATGTAAAAATGCAGATTCACTGAGCCAGACTAAATGGTGTATTCAGTGGAAGGCTGATCAAGGACTCAAAAGAATGCAACCTTTTGTCTCTTATCTACTTCCTACCTGGAAGCCCTCACTTCCAGTTGTCCTGCCTTACAAAATTGAACCAATGTACATCTTACACATATTGATTGATGTTGCATGTCTCCCTAAAATGTATAGAATCAAACTGTAAGGCCAAGTACAGTTGCTCACGCCTGTCATCTCAGCACTTTGGGAGGCCGAGGAGGGTGGATCACCATTGGTTGGGAGTTCGAGACCAGCCTGGCCTACACGGAGAAACCCTGTCTCTACTAAAAATACAAAATTAGCTGGGCGTGGTGGCACATGCCTGTAATGGAGAATCGCTTGAACCCGGGAGGCAGAGGTTGCAGTGAGCCGAGATTGCACCATTGTACTCCAGCCTGGGCAATAAGAGTGAAACTCCGTCTCAAAAAAAAAAAAAAAGAAAAAAGAAAAGCAAACGATATCCCCAACCACCTGGGGCATGTGTCGTCAGGACTTCCTGAGGCTGTGTCACAGGCGCATCCTTAACTTTGGCAAAATAAACTTTCTAAGTTGACTGAGACCTGTCTCAGCTATTCGGGGTTCACAGATGGAAACGGAAAGTCAAGTGGTCATAACAGTGCTTTGAACCCCCTGGCCAGCACCAGGCCCTGACTCCCAGGCCAACTCTCACTGGTCCTCACTGTCATAGTGATGACTATACAGTTATTACTATATAATCTCTTCTAGAACACCAGCACTGCATCCCACACACAAGCCTGTAATAAACAGGATCCCTAGGAAAAAGGAGAGTCCCAGGTCCACGGTAATGGAGTTTGTGTAGGTAGAATTTTTAAACCATGTTTTCCTTCTGGGTCCAGAAAGTCAACTTCTGTGCCTGCCTTAATACTTCATCCTGGAAAGCTCAGGGTAGGATGGGTCTTGCTGCTGAAAGGCGTTCTAAGGACAGCAGTTGGTCGGTGATGGTATAAAATGCCTGTGCGCAGTAGGCCTTCTCCAAATGTTAGCTCCCTTCCCTACCCCCATTTTCCTTCTCCCACATTGTTTTCGCTGAGGAGTCACGCTGGAACCCAGGAGATCTGGCCTCTGGTCTTGCTCAGGTGTCTTTTTACAGCCTGGTCTTAAGCAAGAGGCTCCCCCTCCCTGCAGTCTTCTGTTTCGCTGACTCTAGTTTCTCATGTTTAGAAACAGAGCTAGTATCATCTATCTTGGTAGTACCCAGCTTGGTCCCCACTCCCTTTTTTCTAGGCTCTGGAAAATGAAAAATATTAAATTTTAATTTTTTAAATAGAAAACTATAAAAAAGAAGCTATAATTAACCATGATCCAGGTAAGATGTGTTGGCAGTAAAAGATGGGGAGGAGGTACATGATTAGAAAATAGAATCAAGGGCGAGGCGCGGTGGCTCACACCTGTAATCCCAGCACTTTGGGAGGCCAAGGTGGGTGGATCACCTGAGGCCAGGGGTTCAAGACCAGTTTGGCCAACATGGTGAAACCTGTCTCTACTAAAAATACAAAAATTAGCCGGGCGTGTGGCGTGTGCCAGCAGTCCCAGCTATTCATGAGGCTGAAACAGGTGAATCGCTTGAACCCGGGAGGCAGAGGTTGCAGTGAGCTGAGATCACGCCACTGCACTCCAGCCTGGGCGACACGGTGAGTCTCCATCTCAAAAAAAAAAAAAAAAAAAAATAGCATCAACATGGAAACATACTAAATGAAAATTGAGGAGTTACCTTCTCCCATTTCCACTTTCCGTAGTAACTACCTCCCAAAAGTAAACTATTAACAGTTTCTTATCATTCCATCCAGAAAAATTATGCATATATATTGACATGCCCTGTTTTTAAAAAGTACACAAAATTGGTCATATCCTAAATAGTATTCTCTAATTTGTTATTTTGAACTTAACAATATATCTTTTATACATATATAAATCTATTTTATTCTCTATAACAGCTAAGTAATATTTTGTGAAATGGACGTACAATTCAGTCCAGGAAGATTTTGAAGTTTCTCTCCCTTATTATTTTTTTTTTTTATTTTTTTTTTTTGCGAACACTCACTCGTCCTTCTTGCCCCTTGATTTTCTCCTGAGAGTCTGACTTGGGCAGGAGCTGTGATTCAGGTGACAAGTAAGATAGAGAAGTTTCCGCGTATCCAAACGTCCGCGGCAAAATTGCTGTGAAACTGTTATGGGTGAGAGTGTTTGCTTGTTTCCCTTACTGGAGAAAAGTTCCAAGTTTGCTTGTTTCCCTTACTGGAGAAAAGTTCCAAAGTCAATAGCCAGTTTGCCATGTATCTTGACGGCTGAACATTTTGGACAAACTTCAATGTTTTCAATAATAAAATTCCAGATTTGGAAAGGACCTGAAGGTCATTTGGCTTAACCTCCTTGAACTTACTATAGAAATTTCTTCTACAAGCCTCTGTGTTATCTTTTTTTTTTTTTCTTTTCTGAGACGGAGTTTCACTCTTGTTACCCAGGCTGGAGTGCAGTGGTACAATCTCAGCTCACCACAAACTCCTCCCCCCAGGTTCAAGCTATTCTCCTGCCTCAGCCTCCTGAGTAGCTGGGATTACAGGCATGCGCCACCACACCAGGCTAATTTTGTAATTTTAGTAGAGACGGGATTTCTCCATGTTGGTCAGGCTGGTCTCGAACTCCCGACCTCAGGTGATCTGCCCGCCTTGGCCTCCCAAAGTCTGGGATTACAGGCATGAGCCACCATGCCTGGCCTGTGTTATCATTTACTGTCACTATATCATGACATCGAACAGCTTCTACTAACAGAAATTCTTCCTCATTTCCCCAGACCAGTCACCATGCAATGTCTCCGCACTGGCCCCGCTCTGCCCTTTAAAACATCCTTGAACATGTGTGTTCCTCTTTCCACACGGCTCTCCAGATGATTGAGGACCACGCTCACATCCCTCTGAGTCCACTGTTTATTCATTTAACAAGTATCTCTCTAGAGCCTGCCGTGTTTCCAGCACTGAGACAGGCACCTTGCAAACTCCACGAAGGCAGAGAGGTCAGTCTAACTTGCTTCTTGTGGTAACCACAGCACCTAAAAGGGCTTTCTGTGCAGTAGGCATTCAATACATATTTGTTGAATAAATGAATGAATACAAAGGTGGATAACATAGTCTCTGTCCTGAAGGAACTCTTACTGTAATGGGAGTGGGGGAACAGAACGATAGGCAATTCTAATCTAGGAGCCATGAGAGGAAGTGAGTAGCAGAACCAGAAAGGACAGGCCGCTAACCCAGCATTCGTTACCTTCCCTTCCCCACCGCCTCCCTCACGCACCGTGATGTCAATCACATCATTCTGTCATGGTATGTCTGCATGTCTGTGTTTCCCAACGAACTGTCAGCTCTTTGAGGACAGGGACTGAGTTTTATTTAGCTTTATAACCCTAATGCTTAGCACAGGGTCTGGCCTAGAGGATGCATTTCTTATTTATTTATTTACTTAGATTTATTTTATGTATTTATTCACTCTTGTTGCCCAGGCTGGAGTGCAGTGGCGTGATCTTGGCTCACTGCAACCTCCACCTCCTGGGTTCAAGCCATTCTCCTGCCTCAGCCTCCCAAGTAGCTGAGATTACGGGTGCCCACCATATGCCTGGCTAATTTTTGTATTTTTTAGTGGAGACGGGGTTTCACCATGTTGGCCAGGCTGGTCTCCAACTCCTGACCTCAAGTGATCCGCCCACCTCAGCCTCCCAGAGTGCTGGGATCACAGGCGTGAGCCACCCACGCCCGGCCCATACTCGTTAAATGAAGTGACTGACTGATTAATGGATGGCTAAATGAATTAATACATTAACACTCCCACAGAAAAAAAAATGAAATGTCTGCTTTCATGGGATTAAATTAGTCTTGCCTCATGTTTGACCAAAATACAAAAACTTAGTGACGTGGAAGTGACAGCCATCTTGGGAGGAAATGACCATGGACCATGCCGCCTAGGGTTCCACAGGGCCTCACTGTTTCAACCAGCGCTGAATGAGCACCTGCTCCGTGCCAGCGTGCTGCCAGACTCTAGGCCAAGACAAATGAGACACAGCTCCTGCCTTGAAGGTGCTCCCCGACTAGGCGAAGAGATGCACACGGCAATCACGGGGCCGCAGGCGACTCTGACAGGGTGACAAGGGTGCTGTGTGGGGTGGGACGGTCAGGAAAGCCATCTGGAAGAAAAGACGGCTGAACGGGGTCCCGAGGAAACTGTCCGGGTAAGGAGATGAAGGAAGGCCATTCTAGGTGGAGGGAGCAACAGGGGCAGAGCCCGAAGGGTGAGGACGGGCCGTTTGCAGGTACTGCACAGCACCTGGGGAGAGCAGGGAGTGGAGGGAGGGGGAGGGGTGGAGGTGGGGCCAGATCAGGAAGGGCCTTATAGGGCTGCTAAGGGATTTGGACTTGACCGTGATGAGGCCATGAGGGAGCCATTGAAAGAATTCCAAAATCCCAGGATAATCAGATTTGCATTTTAGAAGATTGTTCTTACAGCAGTTTAGAAAATGGATTAGGCTTGCTCGGTGGCTCACACCTGTAATTTCAGCGCTTTGGGAGGCTGAGGTGGGAGGATCACTTGAGGCTAGTCGGCCTCCCCAAGTGCTTGGATTATGGGTGTGAGCAGCCCTGTCTCCCTGGCTGCTTCAATCTTCTGCAGACAAAAGACTCTGGTAAATTTGCAAGTTACAAGCACCTGAGCCACACAATGGGCCAATCAACCAAATCATGTGTAAAGCTATCTCCTGGCTGTGAGGAATAAAATCAATGTTTTAAGACCTTAATTATTCAAATGCTATACCCCAGAGGTGATTCATAACTTGAGGAGCACCTCAGTAGGAGAACACGGACTAAGGATTTGTGTGAACATGGCTTAGCCTGCAATTTCCCACATGCAATCAGTCAAAGGGCTGACAAAAGATAAAATCACAGAACTGTTCTTACACAGCTTCCCAGGGAGATCCCAGCGGAGCCGGGCTGCTCCTGCTAAAAAGCCTAGACTCATAATAAGGAGAGAAGAAATTTGCACTAATGAAGGAGCTGCGGCCCCCAGGGCTCTCCCAGTGCTGGTGTCTTCAAGAATTACTGCATCCTTTGCACAAAGTGGGGCTGGTAAAGCGGCAGGGGTGGGGTGGGAATGGGGGAGAATGGGACTCTTCCAAACACTGCCTTTAGAATAAAATGTAAAATATTGGCCTGGCAGGGTGGCTCACACCTGTGATCCTAGCACTTTGGGAGGCCGAGGTGGGCGGATCAACTGAGGTCAGGAGTTCTAGATAAGCCTGGCCAACATGGTGAAACCCCGTCTCTACTAAAAATTCAAAGATTAGCTGGGTGTGGTGGCAGGCGCCTATAATCCCAGCTACGTGGGAGGCTGAGGCAGGAGAATCATTTGAACCCGGGAGGCGGAGGTTGCAGTGAGCCGAGATTGCACCTTCGTGCCATTGCGCTCCAGCCTGGGGGACAAGAGCGAGACTTCTCTCAAAAAAAAAAGTAAGATATTTTCTGAGAAAGTGCCAGTAGTCTTGTATCCCTGCCCCTAAATCATCACTCCATGCAGGAAATTAGCCTCCTGTCCTTGGTGCATGCGCCATTAGGACCGTGTGTCACTGAGTGGACTGGCATGGGGGTGGCGGATCAAGTTAAGAGTGTGGATGGGGGCCGGGTGCGGTGGCTCACGCCTGTAATCCCAGCACTTTGGGAGGCTGAGGCGGGCAGATCACCTGAGGTTGGGAGTTCAAGACCAGCCTGACCAACATGGAGAAACCTCATCTCTACTAAAAATAAAAAATTAGCTGGGTGTGGTGGTGCACGCCTGTAATCCCACCTACTTGGGAAGCTGAGGCAGGAGAATTTCTTGAACCCGGAGGCGGAGGTTACGGTGAGCCAAGATCACGCCATTGCACTACTCCAGCCTGGGCAACAAGAGCGAAACTCCATCTCAAAAAAAAAAGAGTGTGGATGGTTTTGTAAAAACTCACCTCACTAACGGAGGGAGAAATGGAGGCAGCGTAGCATCGTGGATGCTCCTGGGTTGGCATGAAGAAGCCTTGAGTTCTGAGTCCCTGGCTCTGCCACTGTGTGAACTTGGACAAGACAATGATCCCTCTCAGCATCAGTTTCTGTAACACTAAAATAATGATAATAATCTCCTACGTACTGGGTTCTCGGGAAGATGAAATGCGGTTAAGAAGATCTGTAGAAGCACTTTGCTGTTCCCTCAGATGTATTAGTCAGGACATTGCTTTGGTTTCTGTAACAGAGACCAAAATAATAATGGCTTAAACGAAATAGAATTTATTTCTCTCACATAGAGCCCCATGCTGGTGTGGCTGCTCTGGCCTGTGAGGTCATCAGAGCCCCACTCCTTCTGTCTTATTGGCTTCCTTAGCCTGCTCCAAGCTGGCTCCCTGCCACGACCACATGCCAGCCAGCAGAAGGGGCAGGGGGGCTGAGGGAGGGCAAGCCCTGTCCACATAACCCAGCACTGTCTACACGCTTCCTCCCTCTTCCTGTTAGGGTCCAGTGTCACATCCACCTCTAAGAGAGGCTGGGAAATGCAGTTGTTTTCTGGGAAGCCTACACTCGACTAAAAATTCTATGATTACGAAAGAAGAGGAGATGGACTTTTTTGTTTTTTAGATGGAGTCTCACTCTGTCGCCCAGGCTGGAGTGCAGTGTCGTGATCTCAGCTCACTGCAACCTCCGCCTCCCGGGTTCAAGTCATTCTTCTGCCTCAGCCTCCCGAGTAGCTGGGATTACAGGCGACTGCCACCACGCCTGGCTAATTTTTGTATTTTTAGTAGAGATAGGGTTTCACCATGTTGGCCAGGCTGGTCTCCAACTCCTGATTTCAGGTGATCTACCCGCCTCGGCCTCCCAAAGTGCTGGGATTACAGGCTTGAGCCACCACGCCCGGCCCAAGGAGATGGACTTTGAGGGACAATTGAAAGTCCACACTATCTCCCCTATTTGTTTGTCTAATTACCTTATATCCTCAGGTCTTGGGTTTATGTCACTTCCTTGGGGAGGCCTTTCCAGACCCTCAAGGTTCCATGAGCCGCCCCCATTGCTCCCTCACGCCTCCTTCACAACACTCGCTGCACTTGTAATTTTTGACTATTTTCCTATGAGACGGTAATTCTGTACCCGTGGACTGTGCTTCCTCTGAGACCTGCCTGTGGAGGCACAGAGTGGATACTCAATACATCACACTGACGGGTAGCGAGGTGCGATCCCCAGAGGGCTCTGGGAGCTCCTCGGGCAGAGCTTCACGGCTTCGGGCCACCACCAAGTCCTCTCCAACCCAGGATGTGTTTGGAAAGAAACTGGTGCCTCCTACTGCTTCCTCGCCGGTCGGCGTGCGGGCACCGTATCCGTTTATCTGCTAGTCCTCTTTGCGTGGGCCTCTAGAACTGCTCAAGTCCAGCCTCAGATAGTCCGTGAGGGGGTAACTGTGCCTTTTCGTAATCTTGCTTCGCAGCTCTGTTGTTCAGGATCTGGGAATGAACACAGGGTGTTGTGGGAAGTGCTTTTCCCAGCACAGAGGCCAGAATGAAGGACACAGGGAGAGATTTGGTTTTCCATTCCTGGTCTCTATAATGCAGCTAATAGGCCCGAAGCCTGCCCTATGAAGAGGTGGGGAAGGAACCTCAGTGGAGGATGTCCCCAGGGAGTTGACCCACACCCCCTCTGTGGGGGCAGATGGCTCCCCAGGATCTGGGCACTGTTTGGCTCCTGGGCAGCCTCCTGGTGCTCCACTTCAGTAACCTCTAGCTCACTCTTGTTTTTTTCTCTTCCTTTTTTTTTTTTTTTTTTTGAGACATTCTCACTCTGTTGCCCAGGCTGGAGTGCAGTGGCATGATCTCGGCTCCCTGCAACCTCCACCTCCCGGGTTCAAGCGATTCTCCTGCCTCTGCCCCAGAGTAGCTGGAATGACAGGTGTGCCCCACTAGGCCCAGCTAATTTTTGTATTTTCAGGAGAGATGGGGTTTCACCACGTTGGCCAGGTTGGTTTCAAACTCCTGACCTCAGGTGATCCACCCGCCTTGGCCTCCCAAAGTGCTGGGATTATAGGTGTGAGCCACTGCACCTGGTCTCACCCTTGTTTTGACATAAAACTC
>NW_026654669.1:0-8401 GCF_009828535.3 Hylobates moloch
TTGTTTTTATTTTTATTATTATGATTATTGTAGTGAAAGAATAAATTCTGCGTGATACCTCACAAAAAGAGACTGATATATATAGTCTCACATTCATGAGACTGCAACCTATATATATTTCATACCTGGTCTGAGAAAGCAATTTCTTTGAAGAGAGTGTAGGAGCATAGAAGCACTTCTTCAAACTCTATGCTTTGCTTTCATTTCGGAGATATTTTGTCCCTTTTTAAAAAACTAAGAGCAAACAGAACACTGAACCAGTGTCAGTCAGTTAAAATCAATAGGGTGGCTTCCAACCTTATGAGACTCAGGTGACAGGCCTGCTGAAGAGAACTTTGACAATCCCCCATCATCCTCAGGTGTTGAAAATGTTGGCTCTGTTCCAATCCAGTTTTTCTTCACAAAGCAGCTAGTCCATGCATGGGGCTTAAAAGAGGTTATGAGGCAATTAAAATTTATCTGGCCAAGGCTGCACTTTAGTGTCGGCTTCTCAACTAAGACCAGTACATGACAGCCCATTAGGCTGCCAGCACGAGGGATTTCAGACTATTCTATTGCATTTTCCTGCTTTTGTTTTCATGGCTATTATATCTCTTATTTCTTCTTTGTATGCAGTTTTGTACCTGGGGATATAATCTTATTGAGTGAAGTCAGTTGGTGTTTTAGTAGTCACAAACTTTATTGAAAAAGCTGCTGTATTTGTGATATCTTGGAAACAAAGGAAATTCAAGATTTTAGTCTAAATGTTAACCTTGTTAACTCTGTTTATTGGCTCCCAATAATACACATTGATAATGCCATATGGAAAGTTATTTTACAACAAATGAATACTCTCTTCTCCATTTTTTTCCTTCTTCATGAAAGAGCTCAGCACTGCCCTATTAATGTAAGAGGCATAATGTGGTGGAAAGTCTATCAAGCCCTAACCCTCCTTCTTAGACTTTTGATGGAAAAGTCTTTGGAATCAGAGTTTTCATCTAAAATTTCAGACTTTAAACCACCACCTAGTAAGATGGGATTTTTCTCTGTGGGGAGCCTTGTCAGCCCTTTGTCCCATATGTGTAGTTTCCCACTTTCTCTTCCTCCCATGTTGATCTAATAGTGATAAGAGGATGTCTCATCTGTAAGCAGAAAATCTCCACTTTCAACAGTCAAAAGGAAGCTGTCCTTGAGAGTCAAATTCTAACCTCACCGATGTTTTCATAGAAGAAGGAAAGCAATTAAATATTTATATCATTTCAGGCATCTGTTCTGCATCCAGCTACACTGGCATTTAAACAAGAAGAAAATGTTATGTTTCAAAGTCAATCGATCTTATGTACTGGGATGTCAGTGTTTTGCTAGGGCCATAGAAAAACAAGCCAGGGACAATATAGAGACAAAAGCTCTATTAACAGCTCTTGCTTGAATCCAACTACTGCAAAAACTCTCCCAGGCTTCCAGGGTACCTGGAAATATTTTGGATTGAATGGGCTTAGGAGACAAACAAAGAATCACCAGTGGAGAGCTACGGCCTTGCACAGGTAAACAGGACTACTCCTGCCAGTTAGCTTCTCTGAAACCATAGGTGAAGATTATGCTGGCATCACTGAGGGGCACCTATGTTAGTCACTCTCCAAAGAGGAGATGTGAGGTAAGAAATAATGAGGAATATTCTCTCTATCTTTTTCTTCACCCAAGATCACTCTGACAAAAATAAATGAATGAATAAATAAATAAATAAATAAATAAATAAATAAATAAATAAATAAGGGACTTTTTATATTTCTAATTTCCTAGTTAGGTAAGAAACTATCTTCAGTCTGTACTTCTTCTGAGGGCATTCGGAAATACTGAAATTTCTTTGCCCGGAGACTCTTAGAAAAAATAAACTCATATTATACTGCACAAGGGCATGGAAATTATACTAGCTCAAAGACAGACATGCCTGGCCTTCTGAGAGAAATTTTCATTTTAATAGTATCTAATTATTGGATCTTTTCTTAATATGGGAGAGCCAATAATTTCAGTTTCCAATGTACAAGCTTTCTTTGCCTTGGTAGATAACCCAGATCTTTTTAAGCATTGTAAAACTGTCTCTGAGCTTTGGCCATCATATAAAGCAGGCCTAAAGAAGATAATGTCCCACAGTCAGAGACACAAAACCCTGGTAAACCCTTAAATGCCACTTCCAAATGGCCTATCTGCACCTCTTTGCACCTCTTTTCCAGGCTTTCTAATGCCCATATCATCAGTTTCTCTCCCTGTGCCACCCAGTATGTAGGAAATGCCAAAAAACATGGTACTGCGAGATTCCAAGTTCTCTTTTCATTTCAGGGCCTTAGAAAAATAAATGTAAATCTAGTTGAGCTTTCCGATGACTCTAATAGATATATAGAGGCATTCCAAAATCTAACACAGGTGTTTCATTTTATGTGGAGAGATGCTACATTACTCCTAAACCAAAGCTGCAGAAAATTTGGCAGCTTTACTAGCAGCAGAAACATTTGAAGGTGAACAATATATTTACTAGATCCAGCCTAAAAGTATAAGGGAAAGAAATCTAGAAAAAGGGAGGATGAAAGACAAAACTAAGGTGAACAGATAGCATAACCTTTATTCCCAACAGGAGAAAAAGACAGTGCTCTTTGAAAACTTAATTGGAATCCCCATCACTTGATAGAGGAGTGGAAAAGAATAACACTTTAGAATGCATGTACAGGAACCCTAGTAAAAGAACAGTGCCAAACCTCTTAATTACTTTAAGATAAACATAATAGATTAAAACTTGATGAGAATCCCTCAGCCTTTATGGAAAGGATGAGAGAGGGTGAGTAAAACACACTTATGTATTTTCTGACTCAGTTGAGTGTGAGTTAATCTTAAGAAAGAAGTTTATTTTTCAGGCAGTCCTGATTAAAAAAAAAAAAAAAAAAAGCTACAAAGCAGGTCACATGTCCAGATAATGTACTGGTTTTACTGGTGCAGCAAGATTTAACAATTCTTTTTTTGTTTTAGATACTGCTCAGAGCAACACATACACATATGTACTACTCAGTATATGTATGTGTATATATACAGGCTGGTTTGTGTATATAGATATATGTACGTACATATATATATATATGTATACATACACACATATATATAGACACACACACACATACCTACAAAGACACACAATTTAGACGATTAAGGAGCATGAACACAAGGGTAAAGTCTGAGCAAAACTTTAATAGGCAAAAGAAGAGACCGTTTCACTAGCAGACATATGGGCCCACATGAGTTGCAAACTATGAGGCAAGTGTTTAAAGTTTTTATAAACTGAAAAGAGAAAGGGATGTTCTTAGATTGTCAGCTATCTTATAGAATGTGTCTTAGCCTTGGTCTTGGACCAATAAGAAAGCATAGCCTAAGACCTTGGTGTGGGACCAATCAGAGGCTGAAGTGATAATTCATAGAGACTGCTCAGATAGCCCAGGAACACTTAAAAATGCAAATGAAAGACTGGCTCGTGAATTTGGCACAGCATCAGTCAGGAGCTTAAGTGATAATTCTTAGAAGCTGAACTTACTGTCTCAACAACAACAGCAAATAGAGCCAACAAGAACCCACCGAAGCTCGCTGAATTTATGCCTATGAAAGGAGAATAAAATGTTCTCGCTGGGGTGTGTGGCACTGATTAAACAAAGCACAAAAAAATATTCCATGCCACACTTCTTTCTCTTGTCTGTGTAAGCCTGAGTTTTGTGCATATTTTTTTTTTTTTTTTTTCCGGAATGGACTGGCGGTTCTTCTGTCTGTGTAGCTGCAGGAATATGTTCAGGCAGTAGCCACTGTGTTAGTTCCTGTATCAGTGGCTTCAGCTTAATTTCTTTTAAGGCTGATTTTTGTGTTGTGTTTGGTTGAGGCACTGACCTATGTGCTTGGGGCTCTCTGGAAACCCTTCCCTGCTTTTTACCTAAGGGAAGCTAGCTAACTTTTCTCAGTCTTGCCTCAAAAATAAAGAACCAAACTGCTTTAGAGAGATTAAATGTTGATCTTTCTGGCTACTTTCTGCTGCAGAGTGGTGTTTGTAAAAAACAGTAGTTAGAATTTATTTCAGACATTGTTTCAGAGTCCTTAGAAGATAGGTGATTTTGTGTCGTCTTACTTGCATTACTATTTGGAGTTGATAGCCTCAAGGAAAAAAAATTGAGTTACTAAAGGACATGTATTGAAACAAGACAAGTTGGCTAAGGACAGCTTAAGTGTCCCAAGCCTGGTGACACACCCTTATAACTGATGGCTACAGTTATGCCTGCTAACATTTAGGTATGTGGAACTCAGCTTTAATAAGAAAAATTATACAAACAAACCTCTGTATTATGTGAACCATATTTATTTTCATTAACTGGCAGGGTTTGTGGGATTTTTGCCAAGAATTATAATATTGTAACAAATTTTTAAATTACCCGTTACTTTCTGTTTACTTTGATCTAAAGTCAAATGTTATTAATTGGCTCATGGAAATCAGTAGGGTTAGTTTAAAATGTAGGCAACAACTTTAAAACAACTTAGGAGAACTTAGGAGACTACGCGTTAATGACAGAAGTACAATAAGTTTTGAAACATTATTTCTCTTCAGTTCATATATTTGTTAAAAAAAATTCATGATAGAACTAAGTTGTTTGGAAAATAGATTTCAGTCTTAAACTGTTTAAGTCCTACAGCTAATTATAAACCATTTTTAGAAAAGGATTAAAACAAGACAATTGTCTGTAAATGACAGAATGCCTATAGTGCTTACAGACACTTGTTGACAAAAAAATGGCTATTTTTATGGTTTAAAGTGGCTAAACATAATAATTTTGATTAAGCTTCATAGCCCTTTTTTAGACCTTAGAACTTAGACACCCCACATAGCTATAAAACTTATGTTAATATTATTTACTAAAATGTAACCTGAAGAAAATTAAAATTAGCTTGGAAACCACATGTATTTAAACAACTTAAATGCATAAGGTTGCTAAATACTTTTAAAAATACATGTTAAAAACATGTTTGAAATAGGGACCCTTTGTAGCATTTAAAATCGGGGACTCAGAAAGGACAACCCTGTAACAAAAATTTTACTTTGAAATACCTGCCAAATATGTAAGAAATTTAAAACATTTACTGTTATAAAATATAAAGATTACCGTAAGTCATTTGTTTGGCCAAAATAAATTTAAAAGTTTGAAGTGATGAAAAGGTACTGTTATTAGCCTTTATATTACATGAAAATCTTGTTTTAGAGTGGAAACAGATTTTACTGTTGCATTAGTCCACTATTAAATTTACTGCTATTCTTTTTTTTTCCTGTTTGTTTGAGAAGGAGTCTCTCTCTATTGCCCAGCCTGGAGTGGTGCAATCTCGGCTCACTGCAAGCTCCACCTCCCAGGTTCACGCCATTCTCCTTCATCAGCCTCCTGAGTAGCTGGGACTACAGGCGCTCGCCACCACACCCGGCTAATTTATTGTATTTTTTTAGTAGAGATGGGCTTTCACCATGTTAGCCAGGATGGTCTCGATCTTTTGCCTTCATGACTCACCTGCCTCGGCCTCCTAAAGTGCTGGGATTACAGGCGTGAGCCACTGTACCAGGCCAATTTACTGCTATTTTTTAATTAAACCTTACAGACTATTTTATCTTAATCAGTTTAACAATGAGGTGAGGTTTTCATAAACTTTTTAAAACCCTGTAACAACTCTTTACAAATTTTGCTAAAGAGCCGATTAGCCTCTCAAGAAAACCATGCTGCACTTTTATTTCAATGCTTCATTTATAGAGTAACCATATAATATCCTTTTGTATTTAATGTGTTCAGACAGCATTTTCTTTTGCAAGATTAACATGTACAGTTGCTTTTCAATCTGCTTAAATCTTTAGCTTTATATGATTTAAGAGTAGTCTTTATCGCTAAGATACATGAGCATTTACATGCCATTTTATAAATTTTACTAAAAACATATTTTACTTTTCTTATACACCTTACATGAAAATTTAGTTTTAGTAGTCTCAATCACATGTTATAATGGTAACATTTTGTAATTTTTAACTTGAATGTAAAACATGGTAAGTTGTTTTAATTGTGTGCTAAGTACAGATAAAGGCTGACCTTCTCAGTATACTTAGAGGTGCGGTTACTTTTATATGTCCCCAGGTTATACCAACAGTGAAGCACGCGAGTCTATGGTTTTCAAAGGACAAAGAAGCAGTTTACATCCTTCAAACAATTAGGAAACTTACATTTTTTACCTGCATAATAAGATCACATATTAACATCTGGAAAACACTTGCATTTTATCCATAATCTTGGAGGCTGCTTTTTTTTTTTTCAGACAGACCCTCACTCTGTTGCCAGGCTAGAATGCAGTGGCATGATCTTGGCTTATTGCACTGCCTCAGCCTCCCCAGTAGCTAGAATTACAGGTGCCAACCTCCATGCTTGGCTAATTTTTGTATTTTTAGTAGAGACAGAATTTTACCACCTTGGCCAGACTGGACTTGAACTCCTGACCTCGTGATCCACCTGCCTCGGCTTCCTGAAGTTCTGTGATTAAAGGTATGAGCCGCCATGCCCGGCAGAGGGTGCCTTATTTTTAAAAAGTTAAAGTCACACAAACTGAAAGCTACCACAGCCTTTATTTTTCCTTTTTATAATATTTTGGTCAAGTGGCTATCTTTTCTTAAGCTAATGAATTTATTAAATAAAATTCTTCTCATAAAAATAGAGATATTTTAATAAAAATAATGTATGCATAACCACACAAACCAACAGAAAATATACTAGTTATACAATTTTTTGTTTTCCATTTTTTTCATCAGATTATTCACCTATGGATGGGTGTGTGTGTGTGTGTGTGTGTGTGTGTGTGTGTGTGTGTGTGTTTTGAGATGGAGTCTTGCTCTGTCACCGAGGCTGGAGTACAATGGCAGAATCTTGGCTCATTGCAACCTCCGCCTCCCGGACTGAAGTGATTCTCCTGCCTCAGCCTCCTGAGTAGCTGAGACTATGGGCACACATCCAGATAACTTTTGTATTTGTAGTACAGATGGGGTTTCACCATGTTGCCCAGGCTGGTCTTGAACTCCTGACCTCAAGTGATCTACTTGCCTTGGGATCCCAAAGTGCTGGGAATGAGGCCCTTTAAGACAAGGTTAGTAATACAGTTATCAGGGTCCAATGAACAAGCATAGCTTTAAGACAAACACAGATTATGAGAGGGGCTTATTTACCTCTAATTTCAGAAATTCCATAATAAAAACAGAAATCTCTCTTAACGTGAGATTTGTGATGCTATTGCTGTTTTCTCAGAGTCCTCAGCCATGAGAAGTTATACTTGGCTGTTGCGTGCATGGAATAAGAGTTGCAAGACAGAGTGGAAAAATGTAATTTAGTCAACTGGGAAAAAACATCTTCAAGAAAAACAAGATATATAAAGAGAGAAATATAAATGTCTTTAAAATATAACCATACCGTTAATATACCACACCTATGACTTTAAAGCATAGCTATAGTGTGGGTATTCACTTTTAGTTAAGCAGAGAACTCTTTATGAATATCCTATTTTATTAATCAAAACTTTACAGACAATATATACAGCGATTCTTATAATTTATTTTACTGATTTTTACTACTACCTGTTCACAATCATGCTCAGGTTCTTCAGTTTTCTCTGAAAGAAAGTGGCTGTGCTGAGGCAAGGCCAGGTATTCAACTGGACTGCACATCCCTCTAGCAGCAAATCTTTCCCAGAGACTCTCCTTAGAGGACAGAAGACCTGCCTTACTGAATGGAGTGCAAATACTTGAGTTATTCCCATGATTAACCCAGTGAGCTCTGGGACCAGCAAAGCCACTGCTGCATATTCTGAGTCACGCTGCCCAATTTTAGTCACCAAGCTAAATTTTTGGCTTGGATAACACACTGGCTGTTTTGCTAGAGCTCTGAACTCAGACAAAACTTTCAGGACTTTTTTTTCCCCTTTCTTACATAGAAAGGTAAACTGTTTTACTTATGAGAAGACTGAGGGCCTGTGTTTTAAGTAGGGCTTCCTTTAACTGGTTAAAAGCTTTGAGTTTTATGCCTCCAAGTGAGTGAGTACATTCTAGCTGCCTGTGTTTCTACTATGGGGTGGTATAATGGATCAGTTATTTCACTGTACCGATGTACCCAGAGTCTACACAATTCAGTAATTCCTACAAATCCCTTTAACTCTTAAATGAAATAGGCAGCCAGGTGCAGTGGTTCATGCCTGTAATGCCAGCACTTTGGGAGTCTGAGGTGGGCAGATCTCGATGTGAAGAGATTGAGACCATCCTGACCAACATGGTGAAAACCTGTCCCTACGAAAAATACAAAAGTATTAGCTAGGTCTGTTGACACATGTCTGTAGT
>NW_026654670.1:0-8400 GCF_009828535.3 Hylobates moloch
CCCAAAGTAATTTATAGATTCAATGCTATTCCCATTAAATTGCCATTGACATTCTTCATAGAATTAGAAAAAAACTACTTTAAAATTCATATGGTACCAAAAAAAAAAAAAACAGTCCACATAGCCAAGACAATTCTAAGCAAAAAGAAGAAAGCTAGAGGCATCAGGCTACCTGACATCAAACTATACTACAAGTCTACAGTAACCAAAACAGCATGGTACTGGTACAAAAACAGACACATAGACCAATGAAACAGAATAGAGATCTCAGAAAGTACACCACACATCAACGTCCACCTGATCTTTGACAAACCTGACAAAAACAAGCAATGGGGAAGGGATTCCCTATTTAATAAATGGTGCTGGGAAAACTGGCTAGCCATAAGCAGAAAATGGAAACTGGACCCTGTCCTTACACCTTATACAAAAATTAACTCAATATGGATTAAAGACTTAAATGTAAAACCCAAAACTATAAAAAACCTAGAAAAGGCTGGGCGCGGTGGCTCACGCCTGTAATCCCAGCACTCTGGGAGGCTGAGGTGGGCGGATCACAAGGTCAGGAGATCGAGACCATCCTGGCTAACATGGTGAAACCCTGTCTCTACTAAAAAATACAACAAAAATTAGCCAGGCGTGGTGGCGGGTGCCTGTAGTCCCAGCTACTGGGGAGGCTGAGGCAGGAGAATGGCGTGAACCCGGGAGGCAGAGCTTGTAGTGAGCCGAGATCACGCCACTGCACTCCAGCCTGGGCGACAGAGCAAGACTCCGATTCAAAAAAAAAAAAAAAAAAAAAAACTCCAGAAGAAAATCTAGGCAATACCATTCAAAACATAGGCATAGGCAAAGATTTCATGACCAAAACTTCAAAAGCAATTGCAACAAAAGCAAAAATTCATAAATGGGATCTAACTAAACAGCTTCTGCACAACAAAAGAAACTATCATCAGAGTGAACAGATAATTTACAGACTGAATGAAAATTTCTGCAGTCCATCTGACAGAGGTCTAATATCCAGAAACTATAAGGAACTTGAACTTTTACAAGAAACAAACAACCCCATTGGCAAATGGGCACATGGAAAAGAATGCAGAAATCACTAAGAGTAAGTAAGCAACACTAAACTAGTCTTGCCAAACCAACCTCATACAGTCTTTTGATAGCCGATCTTAACCAACTGGTTAGGACAATCATTAACACATAGTTTATCTGATTTTCAAAGGTCTCTCTTGAGGATTTTTGCTTCTGAATGTAGAATGCTACAAAGAACATTACACTCCCCCTAACAACCAGGAAAAAATAGAGATAACCCACAAAGTCATATATTTTCTTGAACTCATCAGATAGCTAAGGTTTCAAGGAAATCAAGTAAATAAACCAAATTCCAAAGAACAAGTTCTTCCGAAAAGAAACAGGTTAAAACAATGTTCTTACCTTTTGCATCTCATGAGAGAAAGTGATGTTGGCCATACGAGTGATAAGAAGAAATGAGCTAAAATTTAAACAAATTTATAAAGTACAAGTTTGCACTACAGCATCAGTTTAGCTGGAATATCTAAAGGTCTGAGACTCAGAAAGAGGCTGGCATCCACTCAGGAACTCTTCTTCCCAAGCATCGGTTGGTGTTCATCAGACAGACTGGGGGCAGAGGAGGACATCAGAGAGAGCTCCCTTTGGCAGCACAGGTCTGAAGGAGGTGACTAATGGCTCCAGGAGACAGGCTCAACTTCCCTCTTACTTCTCTGGACTCTTCTCTCCTACTATTTAAGCTTCTGGAATGAGCTAGTAATTGACAAAGGCCAATTACTTCTAAGTAAGAAACCATCTGCCAGGACACAAGCAAAAATCAATTGAAGCTGGATGAAGGATAAAGGCAAAAACTTTTACCATTGACTATTCTGAAACCAGGATTCTACATTAAAATTAAATGCAATTAATAGCTAGTGGAGAAGCAAGAAACTCTCACCTAAGAAAACTACAAGTATAAGACAGATTTGGCTGCCACAGAGAGGGAGAATACGAATATTGACAAAGCACTACTCCCTGAAGCTAAGATACAAAGGGATTGCCAGAGACTAAGTCTGGACAAGTGCAACAGATAATGCTGTCTACCTCTACTACAAGCCTAGCACTGAGTCGTAACCCCAGGAGGATATCACTGGGAGAGAAACAGGAGCACAAAGAGAGACCACTTCTGCAATACAGGAATGCATAGATGACTAAAAACTAAAGGAGTATCCAGATGATTTGATTTCAACACCTGTGATCCAAATCACTTCTAAGCCCAAAAGATCAGAGACTTAAGACTTGTACAAAAAGGGATCTGGAGGTTTTGTTTCTTACAATTCAAAATAAGCCCAAAGTATAAAATAGCTGCTAAACTAATAAGCACTGTGTGGGGCTTATACAGCAGCACTACTTGTACTGGTAATAACAGGCTAAGTACACTGAGTTATGAGCAGAAGGCTTGAAGTCAATCTGCCTATGCTTAAGTTCTATTTTTGTTGCTTCTCAGATGCCAGATTTTGGTAAATTATATAGTTTCTCAGTGCCTCCTTTTGTAAGATTGAGGTTAACAACCCACTTGAGTCAGGAGAGAAGAGAGAAACTCTTATATGCGCACATTTTTCAATTCATCTCATCAGAAATATATCAAAGTCAATGTGACATGTTAAATATAAACATGAAATAAGATACAGCCTCAGATCTCTCCATCTACCCAAACTTAATTCTTGGATAGTTTTGTTTTAGAACTGGCCTCAAAACATGAACCATTTTTCACAATATTATCTTCTAAGTACTGATTCTGAAACTCAAGTACCAGAGTTTCAAAATCCTTCAGCCATAGTTCCCCCAAGAAGGCAACAGATTCTGGACATGCTGAAGTGATTACAGTTTCAGCCAGGGCCCCGCGTGTGTACCCACTGAAATCAGTGTGTCCTGGCCTGAGGACATTATAGTTCTCTGGAAAGCATTCAGGACATTTGGGCCTCCTCTCTGTTCTTTTTCTGAGGGGCCATTTCCGGTACAGCTGTACTCATTGTCCACAAGAATAGCCTTAGGCTGAGGGAAAAGTTGAGGAGAAGGTGTTCTGAGCTGCCTTTCAACTCTACCCAGCCTGTGGTTTCAGGCAGCTTACCAAGGCTTCTATGAAGGGCACTCAGAAGTAGCTATGGGCCGATTTGTCAAGTCAACCTACTCTGTCTAGTCTTCACAAAGCCTTGAAATGGGCACCCAAAATGAATCTCTTCTGGATCCATCAGCAAATGACCAACTCCCTCACCAAAGTGCCAACTCAAGTTCCTGTGCTCTGTCTTCCATGGGCCTAAGAACCCTATACGGTTCATGGGCACACAATCTGTGCGGTCACACTGGGCCCTACACTCAGAAGGTCCCTACACTTGGCTTAACGCTCTGTTATCACCATCCTGAAATTCTTAATAATTGTTGAACAAGGGACACCTCATTTTCACTTTGCACTAGGTCATGCAAATTATGTACTCAGCACTGCCACTCGATTGTGAGCTGCTTGAAAACAGAAGCTATTTGCTATTCTTTCAAACTCCTCCTTGGTTAGCACAGAGGACTCCTGGCAAAAAGTAGAGGTTTCTTAAATATTCACTGAGTTTATACATGAATGGATGAAAAGATAAAGTATCTTACAGAAAAATAGTATAGTATGGCTAATTAACTCTGAAGGATAAGCTTTTGTTATTCTTGGAGGAGAGGGGAACTAATTGATAAAATCCTGAGACTATTGACCATTGACCACTCCAAATAAATAACATAACATTTTCTGGGTTTATTTTTAAATTACTCAAACCACTCCTACTTTTGAGCCCTGCTGCCTCCCTGTTCTCAGAATGCAAAATTGTAGTTAATAGAGCTTGCAATTATGCTATCATGCCCTGAGTTTTTGTGCCAGGTGTAATGAGAAGAGGAAGGGAGAAGCCAAGAAAATGTGAATTGAGCAGGGTCCCTGTCTTCAAGAAGCAATTAAATTTCACTCCTCTAAAATTTATATCGAAGATGAGTTGACTTCATGGGAGTTCTGCAGCAATGAATCGAGAATAAAGACATTAGACTTGGCCAGTGGCCCAGCTTCCCGAACATTTCAAATGACAAAATGTCTCAGCCTGAACACAATTCCCCCACTATGAAATCTGTGGGTTCACTAGTTAACATTGGCAACTGACTCAGAGGTGCTCATGGAGCATAATAAACAAGTGGCTATTGAGGTGGGGGAGGTGCTTTTGCTCCCGGGTGTTAGAGAAGAAAAGACGAACATCAGCTACCAAAGTGAGCCAAGTAATTGGTGGAAAAAAATGTTCCTAGCTCCTGCTGAAGGCATGACAGGACTTCCAATGTGGCAACGACCACACACCACCCTGCTGCCACATTACGTGCCCATTGCTAGGTTCTCCGAAATGACATGGAAGTCCACAAAGAGTTTATCGTGCTTTTCCACTACTGGCTTTTAGTTACCCACTACTGGCTGGTATAATACCAGTTACAAAATTAAGAGATTCTACTTGAAAACATATAAATGCCAATAAACATAGAAAGATGTGTTCAACTTCAAATCAAGGAAATGTAAAAATAATACAACCACAGAATATCAATTTTGTATACTGAATGAGCCAAAGTTAAAAAGACTGATAATTTTCAATGTTGGCATGAATGGAAGAGAAAGCAAGTATTCTCAAAAAAGATTGCTGGTCCGAGTATAAATTGGTACAACTACAACTTCTGAACGGTAATTTGGCATGATGCGTTAATCCAAATTTAAAATGCATGCCCCCTTTGAGGCAGTAGTAATCATTCTAGGCCTTTATCTTAAGGAAATAATCTGAAAAATAAATAAAAATATAAGTACAAAGTTGTTTATGTCAGCCAAAAAAAATTAGAAATAATACACGTGCAACATGGGAAACCTGCTAATACAGCACAATTCATCCAAACACAACTTGAACATTGAAATAGTCATCTGACGCTATAATTATCAAATATATAGAGGTAGATAGACAGATAGAGAGATACATAGATGGATCCATAATGCATTTGTAAGTATAATGGAAAGGCTAGCTTTTTTTAAAGTAGAGATAGAATCACTCCATTTTAAAAATACGTATTGGCCAGGTGTGGATGCTCATGCTTGTAATTCCAGCACTCTGGGAGGCCAAGGCAGGTGGATCTCTTGGGTCCAGGAGTTTGAGACCAGTCTGGGCAACATGGTGAAACCCCGTCTCTACATAAAATACTAGAAAATTAGCCAGGCATGGTGGCATGCGCCCGTGGTCCCAGCTACTCAGGAGGCTGATGTGGTAGGATCACCTGTGCCTGGGAGGTTGAGGATGCAGTGAGCTATGATCACACCATTGCACTCCAACCCAGACAGAGACCCTTTCTCCAAAAAAAAACTAGCATTAAAAAAATACATATTTCTAAGAATATGTATATTTTTAAGAATAGAATTTTTAAATCAATAGAATAATTTTGTTTTGCCATGATGCAAACAAATGGATGATATCCAAAAACAATATTTGTACTGTTTTTCAACATGTAGGGGGGGAAAGGGAGATTATGAGGCAATAATATGTTCAGTGATGTGCTGGTAAATATTTAACAGCGGCCTTCAGGTGAGGCAGGGTGGAAGTCCCGTTGTAGTATTCACAGATTTCTGTGGCATAAATACCACCAACATTATTTATTTCAAAATACCAATGTGATGTCACTGAATTAGGAGTTGGGAAGAAATGGGAAGAAATACAGTTGCACCATGCTGTGTAATACCACTACCTCGTATTTCCATGATACAGATAAATTAGGTGCAAATAATCTCAAAAGCATAGACAAATATGAAGAGAGAGCAAAATAGTTAGAAAGTGGTGAATTTTATGTATTTTTTTTTTTTTTTTTTTGAGACAGAGTCTCACTCTATCCCCCAGGCTGGAGTGCACTGATTCGATCTCAGCTCACTGCAGCCTCAACCTCCT
Organism: Hylobates moloch; assembly: GCF_009828535.3. Classification (NCBI taxonomy): domain Eukaryota; kingdom Metazoa; phylum Chordata; class Mammalia; order Primates; family Hylobatidae; genus Hylobates; species Hylobates moloch. The sequence goes on from NW_026654670.1 coordinate 5,997, forward strand.
GGACCAACGTGAGCTTCCCACCTGAGCCTCTCAAGTAGCTGGGACTACAGGTGCATACCACCACACCCAGATAATTTTTTTGTATTTTTATAAACAGGGTTTCACTATGTTGCCCAGGCTGGTCTGGAATTCCTGGGCTCAAGCAATCTGCACGCCTCAGCCTCCCAAAGTGCTGGCATTACAGGCGTGAGCCACAGTGCCCAGCCTGCATTTTTTATTGACACGTCTGGTGGTAAACTCATGAAGCATATTTACTTTATTCTTTAGATCCTTATTTGTCATTTCAATATTCTTACAATAAACATATGTTACCTTTATAATCAGAAAAGAATTCAAAGGTTTTTATTTTTTATTTTTTGTCTTATTTCTTAAGGCCTAGAGAAAAATATCAGGGAACTTTACTTTTTAAGTCTCACTGGAACAAAACACTTCCCCAAAATGATTGATTGTGTTAAGGTGTAACTAAAGAGCAATGTTAGAGTCAATTAAGCCATGATACCTTTGTTCAGTCATGGTATAAGGAAATGGTTCTACATTCTTTCAAAATAGAAATACAAAACGTCAGGACTCAAAGAGATTTGTGCTCCCAGGCATTCTCATACTCTCACTTTACAAATAAGGAAGGTGAAAAAGGTAGGTGTTTTCCCAAAGTATGCACAAGGTAAGTAGAAGATAACCCAGCTCCTCTCCATTTATAAGTGGTCTCTATGGCCTATGAATAAAAGTACATATTCCTGGCCAGGTGCTGTGGCTCATGCCCATAATCCTAGCACTTTGGGAGGCTGAGGCAGGTGGATCACGAGGTCAAGAGATTAAGACCATCCTGGCCAACACGGTGAAACACCACCTCTACTAAAAATACAAAAAATTAGCCAGGCATGGTGGCATGCAGCTGTAGTCCCAGCTACTCTGGAGGCTGAAGCAGGAGAATCACTTGAACCCGGGAGGCAGAGGTTGCAGTGAGCCGAGATCACGCCACTGCACTCCAGCCTGGCAACAGAGCAAGACTCCATCTAAAAAAAAAGAAAAAAAAAAGTACATATTCCTTTTGGTATAACTGAATGGCAAGAGATGACCTCATTTTTGTGGGATAGTATTTATTCAATTGGTTAATTGCTAAGCCCCTGGCTCTTCCTACCTTTATTTAGATGGTAGCAGCTCACACTTCGCCAGAACTGTATACTTCTCAAAACATGTTCATATGGATTATCTCCGCTGATCTTCATGACACCTCTGTGAGTCTGGTAGGGGTAAGAAGGACCAGCCCTATTTTACAGGTATACAAACCGAGGCTAGAGCAGGCAAGCGGCTAGCCCAAGGCCGGTGACAGCCAGGCTTCCCGTCCTGGCCCAGTGCTCTCGGGGAGTTTCCTCCGGGAAGCCTTTCTGAGGTAGTCATTTAGGTGAACTTCCCTGAAGGCCACTTTCTCACCTTTCCTTCCTTCTCCCTCCAAAAGCTTCTTTCTTCCTTTGGCTCCTGTCTCATTTTGCAGTTAAAGATATTACTTTCAGATCACCTAGGGTTGCTCTTCAGTTCCTGTTTGCTTTTGGTTTGTTATTTGTTTATTTATTTATTTTTATCTATTTACTTATTTCTGAGACAGAGTCTTGCTCTGTCGCCCAGGCTGGAGTGCAGTGGTGCGATCTTGGTTCACTGCAAGCTCCGCCTCCCAGGTTCACGCCATTTCCTCCCTCAGCCTCCCAAGTAGCTGGGACTACAGGCGCTCGCCGCCCTGCCCAGCTAATTTTTGTATTGTTAGTAGAGATGGGGTTTCACCATGCTGGCCAGGATGGTCTCAATCTCGTGACCTCGTGATCCGCCCACCTTGGCCTCCCAAAGTGCTGGGATTACAGGCACGAGCCACCATGCCCACCCTGTTTTTGCCTTTTTAACTCTAAAATGGAAGATAATCCCAGGCATCTTTAGGCCTCAGAATATTCCTCTTCTTTATTTGACATGAGGTCTAAACCCTAGCATGTTGTTTTCTCTTGAAATTTGAAGTAATTTCTACCACAAGAGAAATTACATTTGCAAAGGTTCAATTAAAGTATATTATAAAGCACGAAACTAAACACTTTGGTGTGACACATTTCTGGACTTGGAAGTCAGAGGAGACAGACTTATTTAAGATACTTGAATTATCCAGAAGAAAAAAGAAACTCAAATTATCTATAACAGAACAGATCCTGGGGAATCTAAGAAGACTGGATGTTGATGTTCTCCTTAGCTTTGTTTTATGAAGGAAGGGAATGTGTTCTGTTAAGAGTGGAATGTTCTCTGGAAGAACTGGAAAAGGTATCAGTGGGCTATGTTCATTCAGGTCCAGAGACAGAAGAGCTGTCAACTTAAACTAACCTGTGTGGTGCCTCAGCTCCTGGACTTACTGGTTGATGCAACCTTAGGG
>NW_026654671.1:0-8397 GCF_009828535.3 Hylobates moloch
AAAGAAATCTCTCAACTTTTTGAGCTGCTTTGTGTGTGTGCGCGCGCGCACGTGTGTGTGTAAGGGGCAGGGCCGTTAAGAAAGAAAAAAAGGCGAGAGGAAGAAAGGACCTGTTTCAGTTTCACGGGCTCCAGCACTTTGGGAGGCTGAGGCGGGCAGATCACGAGGTCAGGAGTTCAAGACCAGCCTGGCCGATATGGTGAAACTCCATCTCTGCTAAAAATACAAAAATCAGCCAGGCATGGTGGCACACGCCTGTAGTCCCAGCTATTGGGAGGCTGAGGCAGGAGAATTGCTGGAACCTGGCAGACAGAGGTTGCAGTGATCCGAGATTGTGACATTGCACTCCAGTCTGGGCAACAGGGTGAAACTCCACCTCCAAAAGAAAACAATAATAATAAAATAAAATTTTTATTTATTGATTTATTTATTTATTTATTTATTTATTGAGACAGGGTGTTACTCTATTGCCCAGGTTAGCATGATCATAGCCCAATGCAGCCTCAAACTCCTAGGCTCACTAATGTAAAATTTTCTGTTTGCCAAATGCTAACTCTCATTTGAGAAATTATGGCCACTTGTCCAGTACAGAACAGAATGAAAGGCTGCTATTAACACCCGTAAGATTAAATCTGTTTTTGTACTTTTTAGGGTCGAAGTAAATGTCCAGTGGCAAAAGAAGAAAGAGGGAGAATCAGAGTTATGGCAGTTTTACAATTTGTCCTCTTGTACTTGCTAGAGACTCTTTTTTTTTTTTTTTTTTTTGGGGACAGAGTTTTGCTCTTGTTGCCCAGGCTGGAGTGCAGTGGCGTGATCTCTGCTCACTGCAACCTCTGCCTCCCGGGTTCAAGCAATTCTCCTGCCTCAGCCTCCTGAGTAACTGGGACTACAGGCATGCTCCACCACACCCGGCTAATTGTGTATTTTAGTAGAGACAGGGTGTCTTCATGTTGGTCAGGCTGGTCTCGAACTCCCAATCTCAGATGATCTGCCCACCTCGGCCTCCCAAAGTGCTGGGATTACAGGCATGAGCCACCTTGCCCAGCCTAGAGAATCTTGAAAAACTAAGTAGACTGTGATTTAGGAGAAAACCCCAAGCTGTGACACCAAACTGTCCACCACATGAACAGAGAGAACAGAAACTGGTCAGGAGCTAACCACACAAAGTGAACAGCAAGACCTTTTTTTTTTTTTTTTTTTTGAGACAGAGGCTTGCCCCATTGCCCAGGCTAGAGTGCAGTGGCGCAATCTCAGCTCACTGCAACCTCCGCCTCCTGGGTTCAAGCGATTCTCTTGCCACAGCCTCCTGAGTAGCTGAGACTATAGGCGCATGCCACCATGCTCGGCTAATTTTTATATTTTTCAGTAGAGACGAGGCTTCACTGTGTTAGCCGGGATGTTCTCAATCTCCTGACCTCGTGATCCGCCCACTTCGGCATCCGAAAGTGCTAAGATTACAGGTATGAGCCACTGCACCTGGCCTGACCCTTTCTGTTTCTCACTGATGCATTCATTCTTTTGTTCAATGCTTATTGAGTTCATGCTATGTGTTTGAAAATTCTGAGCCCTTGGGGAATGCAGAGTGAACAAGACGTTCTCCTTGCCCTCCAGAAGTTAAATATAGCAGAGAAAATGGGTATAGTTGGAAATTATTCTCTCTCTTGTTTCTTTTTCTTTTTTCTTTTTTTTTTTTTTTTTTTTTTTTTTTGAGATGGAGTCTTACTCTGTTGCCCGGTTAATTTTTGTATTTTTAGTAGAGATGGGGTTTCGCCATGTTGGCCAGGCTGGTCTCGAACTCCTGACCTCAGGTGATCCACCTGCCTTGGCCTCCCAAAGTGCTGGAATTACAGGCATGAGTGATCATGCCCGGCAGTTAGCTAACTTTTCTTTTTTGGCACAATCTCAGCTCACTGCAACCTCTTCCTCCTGATTTCAAGCGATTCTCCTGCCTCAGCCTCCTGAGTAGCTGGGATTACAGGCAAGCACCACCACGTCCAGCTAATTTTTGTATTTTTAGTAGAGACATGGTTGCACCAAGTTGGTCAGGCTGGTCTCGAACTCCTGACCTTGTGGTCTGCCCGCCTTGGCCTCCCAAAGTGCTGGGATTGCAGGCTTGAGCTACCACGCCTGGCCTAATTAAAAAATTTTTTTTGCAGAGCTGGAGTCTTGCTATGTTGACCAAGGTGGTCTCAAACTCCTGGACTCAAGTGATTCTCCCACCTTGGCCTCCCAGAACACATTACAAGAATGAGCCACTGCACCTATCCAAAAAACTCTTTGTCTCGTGATCTGTTGGCCTCGTTATACCTAAATAAAAATAAAACCTGGCCAGGTGCAGTTGATCACACCTGTAATCCCAGCACTTTAGGAGGCTGAGGTGGAAGGATTGCTTGAGTCCAGGAGTTGGAGACCAGCCTGGGCAACATGGCAAAACCCCATCTCTACAAAAACTACAAAAATTAGCCAGGCATGGTGGAGTGTGCCTTGGAGTCCCAGCTACTCAGGAGGCTGAGGCTAGAAGATCACTTGAGCCTGGGAGGCAGAGGCTGCAGCGAGCCATGATGGTGCTACTGCACTCCAGCCTAGGTGACAGACGGAGACTCTGTCTCTAAATAAATAAATAAATAAATCCTATTTTAAAACACTATCACCCTTTAATACTTTCTACACAATTCCTACAAAACCACAGAACAAGGATAAAAATTGGGTAATTAACATTGATGTATTACTTCCATCTAATCTTCAGATACCCTTTAGGTTTTGCCAATTGTCCCAACCATGTCCTTTAGAGCAAGACCTCCAGACCAGAGTCAGGCACTGCATTGAGCGAAGATCTCTTTAGTATTATTTAGACTGGGACAGTTCCTGGGACCTTGACCCTTTGAGAGATTACAGGTCAGTTATTTCGAAGAAAGCCCCTCACTCAGGCCTGTCTGATGCTTCTTCTTAGATTGACTCAGGCTCTGTTTCCTTGGTGATGCCGTGTCTTTCTGTGTGTCCTAGAAGATCGTAGCAATACCAGTTTGTCTGATTATTTTGACCCCTTGAAATTGATGTCTGCCAGGTTTTTCCATTGAATGCTTAACTCTTTTCCCCTTTATAATAAGTATTTTCTGAAGAGAAGCTTTGAAAGTAGGTAAGTATTCTGTTCCTCATCAAGCTTCCCATTTAAATGTCAGCACAGGCCAGGCGCGGTGGCTCATGCATGTAATCCCAGCACTTTGGGAGGCCAAGACAGGCAGATCATTGGAGACCAGGAGTTGGAGACCAGTCTGGGCAACATAGCAAGACCCCGTCTCTACTCAAAATAAAAAAAAATTAGCCAGGCATGGTGCTGCGTGCCTGTAATCCCATCTACTCCAGAGACTGAGGCATGAGAATCTCTTGAACCTGGGAGGTGGAGGTTGCAGTGAGCCAAGATCGCGCCACTGTACTCCAGCCTGGGCGACAGAGCAAAACTCTGTCTAAATAAATAAATAAATAAATAAATAGAAGTAAATGTCAACATAGTCTTTTGGTTTGTATTTTCTTCTACAGGTTACACTCCATTATAATTTGCTACTTACATTATTTTATAATTTAACCGAAGCTGGTTAAATTGACCCAGCTTTGGCAAGTGGGAGCTTTTTTAGGGTGGCCCTGGTATGCTTTTGGGACTGTTCCCATCATGTTTTGAGTACTCACTTTCAGCCTCAACAAGGTGTTCCAAGCTCATCTTGTACCTTCCTGGCCCCAGCCCTAGGATTGGCCTCTTCCCCAGGGAGTCCTGTATCTTCTTAGAAGTCAAGACCTGGGCACTGGGTTTTCATTTTGATTGAGGTGCTGCATCTCCTAGGGCCTCCTTGTGAGCAGAAGGAGGGAGTATCTGTACATGCACTACATTTACAGTTGTGTCTCCATCTGTTTATTTCTCCCTAATGTGATTTTTAACCTGGAAGAAGGACATGATAGGGGAGATGCTGCCACTGGATTTGGAATCCTGCGCATTTAGTTCTTTCCTGGTTTTTTGTCTGTTTATGGGTTGGTTGGCATATTGGTTTCTAGGGCTGCCACAGCAAAGTATCACAGACTGGGCCATTTCTCCAAATATGGTCACATTCCAAGGTACTGGGGGTTAGACTTCAACATAGGAATTTTAGTCAGACATTACTCAGCTTATAATATTTGGTTTACCAGAAAAATCAGCACGCAATTTGGCAAAAGTCTGTGTGTTCTAAATCCAGAGGATTTAGGCTTAAAATAAACAAACAATAACAAAAATTAAGAAACAAACAAGATTATGATTCCCACCCACCCCGATGAGTGGGGAGTCCAGTCTAAACTGTGCAGTGGGTCAAGCTCACCCTCAATTCATGACCTCTTTCCCTTCCAGGACATCCCTAGGCCAGCGGAGGCTTTATTTATCATAGTATGTATAATGTGATTATAGTCAACTTATAATTTTAAATTTTACTTTTAGCCAGGCGCGGTAGCTCACACCTATAATCCCAGGATGCTGGGAGGCTGAGGCAGGCAGATCGCTTGAGCTCAGGAGTTTGAGACCAGCCAGGGCAACTGAAAATAAAAAAATTAATTGGGCATGGTGGTGCACACCTGTAGCCCTGGCTACTTGGGGGGCTGAGATGGGATGATTGCTTGAGCCCAGGAGGTAGATGTTGCAGTGAGCCATGATCACACCACTGCACTCCAGCCTGGGCAAAAGAGTGAAACCCTGTCTCAAAAAATATAAATAAATAAATAAATAAATAAATAAATAAATAAATAAATAAATAAATAAATTTACTTCTAATATCTGAAAAGTGTCCTTTTATAATTTGTTAATTTATTAAAAATTTATTACTCTGACCCTCAAGCTAAGCAGATACAGTACTGAGAGAGTTCAAGTTCTCAAAAATTGTCTTCTTTGTTTCACAGTATTGCCAGTTCTACATTTAATCCAAAGTTTCACTTTTAAAAAAGCACTTAAACCAGATCAGAAACAAAATTTCTTCTTCATTTATTTTCATCTCACTTTTTTTAGAAACTGCTATTCATGAGACTGAAACTTGTCAGCAACCTCAAAGTCAACCAGAAAGTTATTTTTAGAAAAAAATTATCTTCTAATGAATTTATAGCTTGATTTGATGGTTAACCAGATACTTTGTTTCTTTTCTTTCCTAGTCTCTCTTTTCTCCTTGGGTCACGGTGTTTGAAAAAGACCAAAGAGTATTCCCTCCCGCTTGGGTTTCTGTATCCTAAGGAGGCAATGTGTAGGGTAGAGAATGTTACCCTATAACATTATGTTATATAATGTTATAAAGGCAGCTGCAGAGGTGTCTTGTTTGGGGATGTCATCACATTCATTTGCATTTCACACTGGATAACACAAGTGTGCAAGTGCGTTATTTGATCTTCTGGCCAAGGCTAATTTTGGTTTGTCAGGACAGATTTTTCACCAAGTTTCTGTGCATCAGGTCAGCTGACCAAGCTGGGGATGGGGTGGGATGGGGGAGTGCTCAGTCAATGAGCTGGGCCGTGAGCTGGGCTGTAAGCTGCGCTCCCACCTGCCAGCTGTGTTGTTAGGGGCAAGTCGCTCAATCTCACCGACATTCCATTTCCTCTGCTACAAAACGGGGATCATTTCTACCTGTCAGAGCACCTGGCACACAGCAAACATTCAACAATAACTTCACGTTGAATAAATATGGGAATGAAAAAGAGATAATGTATGCAAATACTTAGGCACCTTGCCTCTAGGATGCACCAAGTCTTCTTGCTGTGTCCTCACTTGGCAGAAAGAGGGAGGGAGAGAGCTCTGAGGTCTCTTTCTTTTCTTTTCTTTCTTTCTTTTTTCTTTCTGAAGCAAGGTCTTGTTCTGTCACCCAGGTGGGAGAGCAGTGGCATAATCACGGCTCACTGCAGCCTCGACCTCCTGGGCTCAAGCAATCCTCCTGCCTCATTTTATGATTTTTCTAAAGAGACAAGGTCTCATTATGTTGCCCAGGCTGGGCTTGAACTCCTGGGATCAAGCAATCCTTCTGCCTCAGCCTCTCAAAGTACTGGGATGACAGCAGTGAGCCACTGCACCTAGTGAGGTCTCTTTCATCAGGGCACTAATCCCACTGATGAGGGCTCCACCCTCATTACCTAATCACCTTCCCAGGCCCCACTTCCTAATACCATTACACTGGGATTAGGATTTCAATATATGAGCTTTGAGGCAACACAAACATTCAGTCCATAACAATAGATAAAAGATAAAGTAACTGCTATAAGAGCATAAGGTAGAAATTGGAGGAACTACAGTCCATTTCCTGTGGACAAACACTCCCCTATCCTTATCCTGATATGATAAGTCACACAGCTGTCATTCTTTCTTTTTATTTCATTTTGCACATAGGGCTGATGTGGAGCTGTGGAGCCGGGCTCTTTGTCCTGCAGATGTATTTACATTTCCTCCTCCCATCAACGAGCTGCCCCTCACCTGCCATGGCTGGAAGACAAAGTCTGAGTGGACAACCCTCTACCCAAGATGGGCAACGAGTGCCATCCCACGTGAACAGAAGGGCATTTCCTTCCCTTCTGGAGTTCCTCGAGTATGAGTTACATTGAGAGTATTATTCCATGCACACTGGAGGCATTCAGACTCTGAGGCTGAATTAGACACAGTAGGAATGGTTTGAAAGGTTGAAAACAGAATGCAAATTTCCTTTCTCTACCCAAGTGAAGCATTCCTTGCAAGTCCCTGTATTTTCTCCTCTTCCCTTCTACCTCCTCTCCTTCTCCTCGGAGAAGTTCCCCTGAGCCACGCTACGTTAAGTCCTTTATGTGTAGTACCTAATTTAATCCTCAGGCCAGTCTTATGAACCCCAACCCCATGAAATCCAAACCCTCAATGCCCAGTAATAGTGCAACCCTAGTGATGCCCCATGATGATTCCGATAATCAGTCCCCTCCCTGCCCCTGCCAGCAGTGACTCTCCACTGCTCATTAAATGGCATGTCAACTCCTTGCCTCCGTATCGAAGATTCTGCACAATCTGGCCTCCCACCTGTCACCTTTATTTTCTAATTTCACCTCAATCCCTTCCCATGGCTGGCCCACTTTTCAAAACTTCTTTCCCAGACATTACACTCCACACACACACACACACACACACATATCCCTACACACACACACACACACACACACACACACACATCCCTACACACACACTGGTATCTGCATGCACTCAAACCTACATATACTCATATAACACCTCCCACATACATCCTTGCATGCCAACACCCCTGCACACACACATACAAACACCCTTACACACAACACAGCCCTGCATACACACACTGTTACCCACATAGGTATTCTACATACACCTATCTGTGTGTATATATATATCCCTGTATGCACACTCCATACACACAGCTCTGCACACATACCTGTATTTGCACACAAAATACCATATACCTACACACATACAAATACCATCCCTACACCCGTAAACACACACTCTACATACACACACATACTTGTACAGATACACACAAATATGCCAATATTTGTTTGCATAAGGATGAAAAATGGAAGAAACTAGGGCCAAATATTATCATTTAACAATCCCAGTGACTAAGGGAAATCTTTCTATGTTAAATTGTTTGTTTCTTTTTCTTTTTTTTAAGAGTTGCTTGGCAATAAATGTACACTGAAAGGAAAAGATTGTTTGAGCTAAGGTAATTGGGAAGCATTTATGCAGAGGAGACATTTTAGGCTCCCTAAATAAGTTGGTGTAAACCGATATTAAAAAAACAAAAAAGAGGCTGGGCACAGTGGCTCACATCTGTAACCCCAGCACTTTGAGAGGCCAAGGTGGGCAGATCACTTGAGGTCAGTAGTTTGAGACCAGCCTGGCCAATAGGCGAAACCTTGTCTCTACTAAAAATAAAATAATTAGCCAGGCGTGGTGGCATGTTCCTGTAATCCCAGCTACTTGGGAGGCTGAGGCAGGAAAATCACTTGAACCTGGGAGGTGGAGGTTGCAGTGAGCCGAGATCGCACCACAGCACTTCAGCCTGGGCGACAGAATGAGATTCCCTTTCAAAAAAAGAAAAAGAAAGGGAAGAGGGGAGGGGAGGGAAGAAAGCAGCCCAGCACAATGGCTCACACCTGTAATCCCAGCCTTTCACAGGAGGATCACTTGAAGCCAGGAGTTTGAGACCAGTCTGGGCAACATAGGGAGACACTGTCTCTACAAAAAAACCAAAACAGCAGCAGCAAATTAAATTAAATTAAAAGTAAACAAAAATAGCTGGGTGTGGTAGTGCACACCTGTAGTACCAGCTACTCAAGAGGCTAAGCCAGACAATCGCTTGAGCCTGGGAGTTGGAGGCTGCAGTGAGCTATGATTGCACCACTGCACTTCAG
>NW_026654672.1:0-6433 GCF_009828535.3 Hylobates moloch
GTACAATAGATTATTGTTAACTATGGGCAACCTACTGATCTATCTATCAAACACAAGGTCTTATTTCTCCTATCAAATTGTATACTCACACCCATTAATCAACTTGTCTTTATTCTCTTCTCCTCCCTAATCTTCCTGGCCTCTGGTAACTACCAATCTACTCTCTATCTTTGTGAGATCCACTTTTGTAACTCCTACAGTAAGAATATGAAATATTTGTCTTTGTGTGCTTGGCTTATTTCCTTAACGTAATGACCTCCAGTTCCATCCATGTTGCTGCAAATGACAGGATTTTAATGTTTTTGTGGATGAATAATATTCCATCGTGTACATATACCACATTGTCTTTATTCATTAGTCCACTGAGGAACATTTATGTTGGTTCTAATATTTTGGCTCTTATAAATAGTGCTGCAGTAAACATCATAGGAGTGCAAATATCTCTTTGATACACTGATTTCCTTTCTTTTGGTTGTATACGCAGTAGTGGAATTGATGGATCCTATGGTAGTTCTATTTTTAGTTTCTATTGGAACCTCTGCACTATTTTCCATAGTGACTGTACTAATTTACATTTCCACCAACAGTGTGCAAGGGTGCCCCTTTCATGTGCTTGGTAGCATCCATTATTCACTGTCTTGTTTTAACAAGGATTACATGGTATCTCACAATGGTTTGATTTTCATTTCCCTGAAGATTGGTGATGTTGAGCATTTTTCATATACCTGTTGGCCATTTGTATGTCTTCTTGTGAGAAATATCTATTCAGATATTTTGCCCATTCTAGAATCAGATTACTTGGCTTTTTCTTTTTTTCTTTTTCTTTTTTCTTTTTTTGCTATTAAGTTGTTTGAGCTCCTTATACATTCTGGTTATAGATCCTTTGTCAGATGGATAGTTTGCAAATATTTTCTCCCATTCTATGAGTTGTCTCTTCACTTCGTTGGTTGTTTTCTTTGCTGTGCAGAAGCTTTTTACCTTTATGTAATCCCAATTATCTGTTTTTGCTTTGGTTGCCTGTGCTTTTAACATCTTGTCCTGGAGCATTTCCCCCAAGTTTTCTTCTAGTCAATTCATAATTTCAGGCTTTAGATTTAAGTCTTCAATGCATTTTGATTTGACTTTTGTAGACAGAGAGAGATATGGGTCTAGTTTCATTCTTCTGTATATGGTTGTCCAGTTTTCGCAGCACCATTAGCTGAAGAGACTGTTCTTTCTACATTGTATATTCTTGGCACCTTTGTCAAAAATCAGTTGGCTGTAAATGTGTAGACTTAGACCTGGTTTCTTTATTCTCTTCATTTGTCTATGTGTGTGTTTTATCCCAATGCCATGCACCATGCTTATTTACTTAACATTGCTTTGTAGTGTTTTTGTTGTTGTTGTTGTTGTTGTTTTTTTAGAGATGGAGTCTCACTCTGTTGCCCAGGCTGGAGTACAGTTGCTCAATCTCAGCTCACTGCAAGCTCCACCTCACAGGTTCACGCCATTCTCCTGCCTCAGACTCCCAAGTAACTGGGACTCCAGGTGCCTGCCATCAGGCCTGGCTAATTTTTGTATTTTTAGTAGAGACGGGGTTTCACCGTGTTAGGATGGTCTCAATCTGCTGATCTCGTGATCCGCCTGCCTCAGCCTCCCAAAGTGCTGGGATTACAGGCATGAGCCACCACTTTGTAGTGGTTTTTTTTTTGTTTTTTTTTTGTTTGTTTGTTTTTTTGGCAGGGACTTCCTTGGTTGCCTGGGCTGGAGTGCAGTGGCACAATCTCAGCTCACTGAAATCTCCACCTCACAGGTTCAAGCAATTCTCCTGCCTCAGGCTCCTGAGTAGCTAAGATTACAGGTGTACACAATGCCTGTCTAATTTTTCTTTTTTAGTAGAGACAGGGTCTTGCCATGTTGGCCAGGCTGGTCTCAAACTCCTGGCCTCAAGTGATCTGCCCACCTCCCAAAATGCTGGGATTACAGGCATGAGCCACAGTGCCTGACCACTTTGTAGTATATTTTGAAATTAGGTAGTGTGGTGCCTCCAGTTTTGTTCTTTTTGTTCAGGATTGCTTTGGCTATTTGGGGTCTTTTTTTGTTCCACATACATTTTAGGATTATTTTTTCCATTTCTGTGAAGAATGCCATTGGTATTTTGATAGGGATTGCATTGAATCTGTAGATTGCTTTGGGTAGAATGGACATTTTAACAATATTGATTCTTCCAATCCATGCACATGAAATACTTTTCCATTTTTCCTTTATATCCTCTTTAACTTTTTTCATCAATGTTTTATAGTTATCCTTCTATAGATCTTTCACTTCTTAAATTAATTCCTAGGTATTTTATATACTTTGTAGCTATTTGAAATGGAATTGCTTCCTTGATTTCTTTCTTAAGATTGTTTGCTGTTTGTGTGCATAAATTCTACTGATTTTCGTAGGTTGATTTTGTATCTTGCAACTTTACTAAATTCATTTATTAGTTCTAACAGTTTTTTGGTGGAGTTCTTAGGGTTTCCTAAATATAATATCAGGTCATCTGCAGCCAAGGATAACTTGGCTTCTTCCTTTCCAATTTGGATCCCCTTTATTTATTTCTCTTATCTGATCGCTTTGGCCGGGATTTCTAGTATTATGTTGCATAAAATTGGTGAAAGTGGGCCTCCTCATCTTGTTCCAGATCTTAGAGGATCGGCTTTCAATTTTTCCCATTCAGTATTATGTTAGCTGTGGGTTTGTCATATATGGCCTGTATTAATTTGAGGTATGTTCCTTTTATACCCAGTTCATTAAGGGTTTTTATCATAAAGGGAATTTGTATTCTATCAAATGCTTGTTCAGCAGCTATTGAAATAATCATGTGCTTTTTTTCTTGGTTCTGTCAATGTGATGCATCAAATTTATTGATTTGTGTATGTTGAACCATCCTTGCATCCCTGGGATGAATCTCATTTGACTGTGGTGACTAATGTTTTAAATTTGTTATTGAGTTCAGTTTGCTAGTATTTTGTTGAGGATCTTAACATTTTGTGTTCATCAGTGATATTGGCCTGAGTTTTCTTTTTTCACTGTGTCCTTGTCTGGTTTGGGTATCAGGGTAATGCTGGTCTTGTAGAGTTCAGTAGTATTCCCACCTCTTCAATTTTTGTGAAAGGTTAAGTAAAATTGTTATTAGTTCTTCCTTAAACATTTGGTAGAATTCAGCAGTGACGCCATCAGGTCCCAGATTTTTTTTTTTTTTTTTGATGGGAGACTTTTTTTTTTACACCATCAATCTTATTACTCATTGGTTTATTCAGCATTCTGTTTCTTCATGGTTCAACCTTGGTAGGTTGTATGTGTCAAGGAATTTATCCATTTCTTCAAGGTTTTCCTATTTGTTGGTGTATAGTTTTTCATTATAATCTCTAATGATTCTTTGTATTTCTGTGGCATCAGCTGTAATATCCCATTTTCACTTCTGATTCTATTTATTTGGGTCTTCTCTCTTTTTTCCTTGGTTAATCTTGCTAATATTTTGTCAATTTTATCTTCAAAAATCCAAGTTTTTGTTTCATTGGTCTTCTATATTGCTTTGGAAAATATTGATTTTATTTGTTTCTGATCTGATATTTATTATTTCTTTGCTTCTACTAATTTGGTGTTTGGTTCATTCTTGCTTTTCTAGTTCCTTAAGGTGCATGGTTAGGTTCTTTTTTCAAGTCTTTCTACTTTTTTGAGGTAGGCATTTATATAAACTTCCCTTTTAGTACTGCTTTGCTGTATCCTATAGATTTTAGTATGTTGTACTACCATTTCCATTTGTTTCAAGAAATTTTTAAATTTCTTTCTTAATTTTCTTCATTGACTCATTGGCCCAGGAGCATGTTTTTTAATTTCTGTGTGTTTGTGCAGGTTCCAGGGTTCATCTTATTTATTTCTAGTTTTATCCATTGTGGTCAGAAAAAATACTTTTCAAAAATCAGGACAGAAAATGAAGCTCAAGAAAATGTAATTGATATGATTTCTACTTTTTAGAATTTGGTGATGCTAGTTTTGTGGCCTAAGATCTGGCCTGTTCTAGAGAATGTTCTATGTGCTGAAGAAAAGAATGTATATTCTGTAGCAATTGTGTGAAATGTTCCATAAATGTCGCTTGGGCCTATTAGGTCTAGTGTGTAGTTTCATTCTGATATCTTTGTTGATTTTCTATCTGGAGGATACTCCCTTTACTGAAAATGGGGTGTTAAACTGCCCTACTGTTGTTTTATTGCAGTCTATCTCTTCCTTTTAGATTTATTGATGTTTGTTTTATATACTTCAGTACTCCTGTGTTGAGTGCATTGATATTTGCAATTGTTATATCATCTTGTTGAATTGACCCTTTATCATTATATAGTGACCTTCTGTGTCTCTTTTTATATCTTTTATTTGTAATTCATTTTATCAGATGTAAGTAAGTTACTCCTGATCTTTTTTGGTTTCCAGTTGCATGGAATATGATTTTCCATTTATGCACTTATGTGTGTCTTTATAGGTGAAATAGGTTTCTTGTAGGCAACATAGTTAGGTCTTGTTTCTTATTTTTTATTTTTTATTTTAGGTTTGGTGGTACACGTGAAGGTTTCTTATATAGGTAAACTCATGTCACGGGGGTTTGTTGTACATATTATTACATCACCCGGGTATTAGGCTTAGTACCTAATAGTTATCTTTTCTGCTCCTCTTCCTCCTCTCACCCCCTGCCCTCAAGTAGACACCAGTGTCTGTTTTTTCCTTCTTTTTGTTCATAAGTTCTCATCATTTAGCTCCCACTTATAAGTGAGAACACGCAGTATTTGGTTTTCTGTTCCTCAGTTAGTTTGCTAAGGATGATAGCCTCCAGCTCAATTCATATTCCCACAAAAGACATGATCTCATTCTTTTCTATGACTTAATAATATTCCATGGTGTATGGGTGCCACATTTTCTTTATCCAGTCTGTCATTGATGGGCATTTAGGTTGATTCCACATCTTTGCTATTGTGAACAGTGCTGCAGTGAACATTTGTGTGCAGCATGTGTCTTTATGGCAGAATGCTTTATATTCCTCTGGGTATATACCCAGTAACAGGATTGCTGGGTCAAATGGTAGTTCTGCTTTTAGATCTTTGAGGAATTGCTATAGTGCTTTCCACAATGGTTGAACTAATTTACACTCCTGCCAGCAGTGTATAAGGGTTCCCTTTTCTCTGTAACCTCACCAGCATCTGTTATTTTTTGACTTTATTATAATACCCATTCTGACTGCTGTAAGATGGTATCTCATTGTGGTTTTGATTTGCATTTCTCTAATAATCAGTGATATTGAGCTTTTTTTATATGTTTGTTTGCTGCATGTGTGTCTTCTTTGGAGAAGTGTCTGCTCATGTCCCTTGCCTACTTTTTAATGGGGTTGTTTGTTTCTCTCTTGTAAATTTACTTAAGTTCCTTATACATGATGAATATTAGACCTTTGTCAGATGCACAGCTTGCAAATATTTTCCTCCATTTTGTAGGTTGTCTGTTTACTCTGTTGATATTCTCCTTTGATGGGCAGAAGCTCTTAGGGTAATTTAGATACTATTTGTCAATTTTTGCTATTGTTGTGATTGCTTTCAGTGCCTTTGTCATGAAATCTTTATCCATTCCTGTGTCCAGGATAATACTGCTTAGGTTGTCTTCCTGTGTTTTTATAGTTTTGGGTTTTATACTTAAGTCTTTAATCCATCTTGAATTGATTTTTGTATGTGGTGTAAGGAAGGGGTCCAGCTTTAACCGTCTGAATATGGTGAACCCGTTATCCCAGCACCATTTATTGAATAGGGAGTCTTTTCCCCATTGTTTATTTTTGTCAGCTTTGTCAAAGATCACATGTTCATAGATGTGCAGCCTTATTTCTGGGCTCTCTATTGTGTTCCATTGGTCTATATGCCTGTTTATGTACCAGTACTATGCTGTTTTGGTCACTATATCCTTGTAGTATAGTTTCAAGTCAGCTAACATGATTCCTCCAGCTTTGTTCTTTTTGCTTTGGGTTGCCTTGGCTATTCAGGCTCGTTTTTGCTTCCATACGAATTTTAAAACATTTTTCTAGTTATGTGAAAAATGACACCAATAATTTGATAGGAATAGCATGGAATCTGTACATTTCTTCAAGCAGTATAGCCATTTTATTTTTTTATGTATAATATTTTATTTTTTAAAACATGAATTACATTTCTTATAATGTTATCATTTATAATTTCAGTATGGTGGGCTTGTAGGTGTTGTTTATATTTTTGCTGGTCTTTTCTTTTTTCTTTTTTTTCTTTTATTATTATACTTTACGTTTTAGGGTACATGTGCACAATGTGCAGGTTTGTTACGTATGTATCCATGTGCCATGTTGGTTTGCTGCACCCATTAACTCGTCATTTAGCATTAGGTATATCTCCTAATGCTGTCCCTC
>NW_026654672.1:6443-7959 GCF_009828535.3 Hylobates moloch
CGTGATCCGCCCACCTCGGCCTCCCAAATTGCTGGGAATACAGGCGCGAGCCACCGCGTCCAGCCTGTACATTTCAATATAGCTAGAAGAGAATAATTTGAATGTTCCTAGCCTAAATAAAAGATAAATCTTTAAAGTGATAGATATGCCAATTACCCTGATTTAATCTTTACACATTATGAATGTATAAAAATATCACATGTACTCCTCAAATATATACATCTATTATAAAAATATATATATATATATTTTAGTTTTTTTTATCATACTTTAGGTTTTAGGGTACATGTGCACAATGTGCGGGTTTGTTACATATGTATTCATGTGCCATGTTGATTTCCTGCACCCATTAACTTGTCATTTAGCATTAGGTATATCTCCTAATGCTGTCCCTCCCCCGTTCCCCAACCCCACAACAGTCCCCGGAGTGTGATGTTCCCCTTCCTGTGTCCATGAGTTCTCATTGTTCAATTCCCACCCATGAGTGAGAACATGCGGTGTTTGGTTTTTTGTCCTTGCGATAGTTTACTGAGAATGATGTTTTCCAGTTTCATCCATGTCCCTACAAAGGACATGAACTCATCATTTTTTATGGCTGCATAGTATTCCATGGTGTATATGTGCCACATTTTCTTAATCCAGTCTATCGTTGTTGGACATTTGGGTTGGTTCCAAGTCTTTGCTATTGTGCATAGTGCCGCAATAAACATACGTGTGCATGTGTCTTTATAGCAGCATGATTTATAGTCCTTTGGGTATATACCCAGTAATGGGATGGCTGGGTCAAATGGTATTTCTAGTTCTAGATCCCTGAGGAATCGCCACACTGACTTCCACAATGGTTGAACTAGTTTACAGTCCCACCAACAGTGTAAAAGTGTTCCTATTTCTCCACATCCTCTCCAGCACCTGTTGTTTCCTGATTTTTTAATGATGGCCATTCTAACTGGTGTGAGATGGTATCTCACTGTGGTTTTGATTTGCATTTTTCTGATGGCCAGTGATGATCAGCATTTCTTCATGTGTTTTTTGGCTGCATAAATGTCTTCTTTTGAGAAGTGTCTGTTCATGTCCTTTGCCCACTTTTTGATGGGGTTGTTTGTTTTTTTCTTGTAAATTTGTTTGAGTTCATTGTAGATTCTGGATATTAGCCCTTTGTCAGATGAGTAGGTTGCAAAAATTTTCTCCCATTCTGTAGGTTGCCTGTTCACTCTGATGGTAGTTTCTTTTGCTGTGCAGAAGCTCTTTAGTTTAATTAGATCCCATTTGTCAATTTTGGCTTTTGTTGCTACTGCTTTTGGTGTTTTAGACATGAAGTCCTTGCCCATGCCTATGACCTGAATGGTATTGCCTAGGTTTTCTTGTAGGATTTTAATGGTTTTAGGTCTAATATTTAAGTCTTTAATCCATCTTGAATTAATTTTTATATAAGGTGTAAGGAACGGATCCAGTTTCAGCTTTCTACATATGGCTAGCCAGTTTTCCCAGCACCATCTATTAAATAGGGAATCCTTTC
>NW_026654672.1:8033-8393 GCF_009828535.3 Hylobates moloch
ACTCTGATGGTAGTTTCTTTTGCTGTGCAGAAGCTCTTTAGTTTAATGAGATCCCATTTGTCAATTTTGGCTTTTGTTGCCATTGCTTTTGGTGTTTTAGACATGAAGTCCTTGCCCATGCCTATGTCCTGAATGGTATTGCCTAAGTTTTCTTCTAGGGTTTTTATGGTTTTAGGTCGAACATGTAAGTCTTTAATCCATCTTGAATTAATTTTTGTATAAGGTGTAAGGAAGGGATCCAGTTTCAGCTTTCTACATATGGCTAGCCAGTTTTCCCAGCACCATCTATTAAATAGGGAATCCTTTCCCCATTTCTTGTTTTTGTCAGGTTTGTCAAAGATCAGATAGTTGTAGATATGT
>NW_026654673.1:0-1277 GCF_009828535.3 Hylobates moloch
GATAGTTCTATTTTTAGTTCTTTGAGAAATTTGTCTTCCATAGACATATTACTTTACATTCCCACCAACAGTGTATACATGTTTCTTTTTCCCCACATTCTCACCAACATCTGCTGTATTTTGACTTTACAAACTCTAGTAACATTTCTATAAACCAATAATATTTATGCTGAGAACTAAATCAATAAGTCAATTTCAATAGTCACATGACAAAAATTAAATACCTCAAGAAATGTAACCATGGAAATGAAAGGTATTTACAAGGAAAAATACAAAACACTAATAAATCAGAGATGAAACAAACAAATGAAAAAAAAATCACTTGTTCACGGATTGGATAAATCAATGTTATTAAAATGACCATATTGCCTAATGTAATTTACAGATTCAAAGCAACACTTATCGAATTACCAATGTCACTTTTTCACAGAATTAGGGAAAAAAAATTCCAAAATTTATATAGAACAAAAAAGATTGCAAGTAGCCAGAGCAATCCTAGACAAAAAGAACAACCTGGAATCATCACGTTAACTGGCTTCACTATACTGCATGTTTATAGTGACCAAAATCGGCAATGTACTGGTCCAGCTACTGTGAAAGGTATGAAGATTCCTTAATAAACTAAAAATAGAACTACCATATGATCCAGCAATCCCACTGCTGAGTATTTATGCAAATGAATTGAAATCAATATTTTGAAGGGTTATCTGGATTCCCATATTCACTGCAGTATTATTCACAGCAGACAAGATATGGGATCCACCTAAGTGTCCATCAATGGAAGAATGGATAAAGAAAATGTGGTATAAGCACACAAAAGAATGCTATTCAGCCTTAAAAAAAGAAAGCAGTCTTGTAATTTAAGACATTATGCTTCAACCTGGAGGACATTATGCTAAGTGAAATAAGCCAGTCACAGAAAGACAAATACTGAATTATCTCACTTATATATAGAATCTGTAAAACTTGAACTCATAGAAGTAGGGAGTAGAATGATGGTTACCAGAGGCTGGGGAATGGTGGGAGGGAATTGGGAGTTGATGGTCAGGGGACACAAGGTTTCAGTTAGACAGGAGGCGTAAGTTTTTATTTTTATTGCAATAATAATGTATATTTCAAAGTAACTAAGAGTAAATGTCTCATCGCAAATAATGGTAAGTGAGAAGATAGATATGTTAATTTGCTTGATTTAATCATTCTGCATTCTATAAATAGATCAAAACATCACACTGTACCCTGTATATATATACAATTATGATTTGTCAATCAAAAGTATA
>NW_026654673.1:1287-8391 GCF_009828535.3 Hylobates moloch
CACCAACATCTGCTGTATTTTGACTTTACAAACTCTAGTAACATTTCTATAAACCAATAATATTTATGCTGAGAACTAAATCAATAAGTCAATTTCAATAGTCACATGACAAAAATTAAATACCTCAAGAAATGTAACCATGGATAGTTCTTTGAGAAATTTGTCTTCCATAGACATATTACTTTACATTCCCACCAACAGTGTATACATGTTTCTTTTTCCCCACATTCTCACCAACATCTGCTGTATTTTGACTTTACAAACTCTAGTAACATTTCTATAAACCAATAATATTTATGCTGAGAACTAAATCAATAAGTCAATTTCAATAGTCACATGACAAAAATTAAATACCTCAAGAAATGTAACCATGGAAATGAAAGGTATTTACAAGGAAAAATACAAAACACTAATAAATCAGAGATGAAACAAACAAATGAAAAAAAAATCACTTGTTCACGGATTGGATAAATCAATGTTATTAAAATGACCATATTGCCTAATGTAATTTACAGATTCAAAGCAACACTTATCGAATTACCAATGTCACTTTTTCACAGAATTAGGGAAAAAAAATTCCAAAATTTATATAGAACAAAAAAGATTGCAAGTAGCCAGAGCAATCCTAGACAAAAAGAACAACCTGGAATCATCACGTTAACTGGCTTCACTATACTGCATGTTTATAGTGACCAAAATCGGCAATGTACTGGTCCAGCTACTGTGAAAGGTATGAAGATTCCTTAATAAACTAAAAATAGAACTACCATATGATCCAGCAATCCCACTGCTGAGTATTTATGCAAATGAATTGAAATCAATATTTTGAAGGGTTATCTGGATTCCCATATTCACTGCAGTATTATTCACAGCAGACAAGATATGGGATCCACCTAAGTGTCCATCAATGGAAGAATGGATAAAGAAAATGTGGTATAAGCACACAAAAGAATGCTATTCAGCCTTAAAAAAAGAAAGCAGTCTTGTAATTTAAGACATTATGCTTCAACCTGGAGGACATTATGCTAAGTGAAATAAGCCAGTCACAGAAAGACAAATACTGAATTATCTCACTTATATATAGAATCTGTAAAACTTGAACTCATAGAAGTAGGGAGTAGAATGATGGTTACCAGAGGCTGGGGAATGGTGGGAGGGAATTGGGAGTTGATGGTCAGGGGACACAAGGTTTCAGTTAGACAGGAGGCGTAAGTTTTTATTTTTATTGCAATAATAATGTATATTTCAAAGTAACTAAGAGTAAATGTCTCATCGCAAATAATGGTAAGTGAGAAGATAGATATGTTAATTTGCTTGATTTAATCATTCTGCATTCTATAAATAGATCAAAACATCACACTGTACCCTGTATATATATACAATTATGATTTGTCAATCAAAAGTATATGAATTAATAACGAAATATATATTTCCATATATAATGGGTATATCAAATCCATTTAATCTAATCAAATATGATCTACTCAAATATAATCCAGTAATAAATCTACATGTATATATGGAATCTATATAAGTATAAGGATATACATATGTATTATACATATTAACATAGTATCTGTATATACTTCCACACATATTCCACATATATTTGACACAGAGTAGGTGACAGAAATGAGTTTCACGATTGACCCTGTGGTTGGTGGGAATCTACCCACCAACTGGGTCATGTGTTGAATGAAGAAAATAATCTCCTTTTCTTGCCTAAACACATGTTTACAACAGAATGTCAAGTGAACTTTGAGAAATCTCTACAGCCATAATTTCTGTGCCTGCCTCAAATTAAAACAAACACTCTGCCCCAAAAGATTTGTAATTGAAGAAAGACAAAAATGCAACTACTTAAGTATGTTTGTATAACAAAGCTAATATTTATAAATAAACATACCTCTGAAAATATTTAGCACCTTCCAGCAATTCAAACAGGCCACTGACAAGATGTAATGAGATCACAGTAAAAATTCAGTGAATTATTTTGGTGAAAATTAACACCGAAATTCTAAAGTTCATAAGGAAATTAAAAGGCCCTAAACCCTTTGCTTACCAAATATAATCATTATCTGTGCTTCCGAAACCATATGTTGGATTTCCCTATGTTTAAACTTTGTATAAAACAAATTATGCAGCATGTGGTCACATATGTGGCTTTTTTGTCTCTGTATTATATTAGGAAGATTCTTACATGTTATAGCATACATTTACCTGTTATGGCAGTGGGGACTGCAGCTTCTTTCACTAATCTTGTTTTTGTCTGAAGCTTTGTTTTTTGTTTTGTTTTGTTTTTAACAGATCATGTCTATTTACCTACAAGAAGTAGACTCTGTGACTTACTAGACTTATACTTTCTTTCTCAGAAAACAAGTGAAGGCAGCTTGTTACCTCCCACCCCTCAACACACACATACAATGAGGGTCTGAGAAATGAAGTGTAGGAGCCAGATACAATGGCAGATTACAAATAGAGTTGAGTGGCACAAGAATGGGCTCTATTAAACATACCTTATTCACATATTCAGATTCTCTTGGCCTCTTGTGTCTCTTGGATTCCTAACTTCTTGTTCTGTCTCAACTAGCACCAGATAAAACCAGTTCCTTTCAGTTACTTTGCTTGAGGATAATTAGCCATTAGCCTGCGGTTTCTGGTTCCACTTACCTTTTCTGAATTCAGATTAAATGCAACACCATAGGGTTTGGGGTATGTTTTCCTGAATGGCTTCTGAGGAGCTGAATAATGTAACCTGGGAAGTTAGAAAATAGGGGTGACATTTTACCAGTGGAAGATATAAAAGGAGGCAAAACCTGGCAGAAAAATTCCATCTCCCTTTTTCATTTCGATGAACTTACAGAGGTATGATTTCTCCCTGAAAATTGTCTGAAAAGAGCCTATGTGGCTAATCAGTTGTAATTGATAGGAAACCTGCTTCACAGTCTGTTGGGGAGCAGAAGCCAGAATAGAAATTAATCACCTTGCATTACGTTTTACCTTTCCTCGTTTTCATTTCCCCTCACTCGGTGTCTCCGTATAATACTTCCCACATAAGCATTAGCAATGTATTCTTCCCTCAGGCTCTGTTTTCTAGGAAACATAGGCTAAAATAAAGTGTATATGCCAATGAATATATATAGTTTTAACATTTACAAATGAAACAAATGTGCTGTCCACAGAGGTTATGACCATTTTGATTCCCTCTGACAACGCGTGAGAGTGCTTACTTTGCAACATTCTAACGGAGTATATGATCAAACCTTTAAATTATATTTTCCCCTCTGATCAGAAAAAAGTGGTATGCTATTGCAGTTTTAATATGCATTTACTTAATCTGACATATTTCAGATCCATAAATCCATCCAGAGTTTATATGCCATTTGTATTTACTTTTCTGTAAAGTGCTCACTCTCTTGGCTCATTTTTCTACTAGAATTTTCATTTATATATATACTTTTTAAAATAGAACAGATATTTGTCCTTTGACTGTGCTTTTAGCTACTTTTTTTTTGTTTGAGACCGAGTCTCTCTCTGTCTCCCTGCTGGAGTGCAGTGGCATGATCTCGGCTCACCGCAACCTCTGCCTCCTGGGTTCAAGCGATTCTCATGCCTCAGCCTCCCGAGTAGCTGGGGTTACAGGTGCACGCCACCACACCCAGCTAATTTTTGTATTTTTAGTAGAGACGGGGTTTCACCATGCTGGTCAGGATGGTCTCTCGATCTCCTGACCTTGTGATCCGCCCGCCTAGGCCTCACAAAGTGCTGGGATTACAGGCGTGAGCCACCGCGCTCGGCCAGCTACCCATATTTTATAGTTTGCTCTTTGGTTTTGTATCCGGTGGTTTTGCCATACCAAACTTTGGTTTTAATTTTATTTATTCATAGTATTTGTGATAGTTAACTTTATTTGTCAACTTGACTCCGGTAAAGGACATTCAGATAGTAAAACGTTATTTCTGGGTGCGACAGTGTAGATGTTTCCAGAATAAATTAGCATTTGAATCAGTAGACTGAGTAAACAAGATCTACCCTCACCGATGTTTTGGACATCATCCAATCCGTTGAGGGATTGGATGCAACAAAAAGGTTGAGGAAGATGAATTCATTCTCTCTCTCTCTCTCTTTTTGAGCTGAGATATCCATCTTCTCCTGCCCATGGATCTCAGAGCTCCTGGTTCTTTGGCCTTTGGATTTTGGACTGTATACAAAACTGCCTAACTTATACCATTGTTCCCCTCATCTCCCCACAACCAGTTTATAGGTCTTTAGACTTGGATTGGGAGTTACAGCATCAGCCCCTCTGGTTCTAAGGTCTTTGGACTCAGACTGAACTACAACACAGGCTTTCCTGGTTCTCTAGCTTAGAGACAGCAGATTCTGGAACTTCTTGGTCTACATAATTGTGTGGGTCAATTTCTATAATAAATCTTTGTGTGTGTATCTCCTATTGGTTCTGTTTCTCTGAAGAACCCTAAATAATAACCATAATAAACATTTCTTTTCATTACTTTTAGGTTTTATTTATCATGAATAGAAAAGCATTCTTACATGGAACAGTCATCTATGCATTTACCCTTAGACATAACAATCTCAATTCTAGCATCCCAAAGGTGTTGTGGCAAAAAAAAAAATGTATTCAAAGACTTTTTATCATAGCACTATTTTATGTAGACTGTAAAGAACTCAAATATTCATCTAGAGCAATTTAGTTGAGTAAACTATTCATCTACACAATGAATTATTATGGCACTGCAAAAAAATGAATAAGAATTGTCTTTATATACTGCTATGCAGTGATCTTTAGGAAATACTATTAGGAGAGAAAAAAGACAGAGAAGATTGTACATGGTATGCTACTATATATTAAATAAAAGGAGATATGGATTCATATATATATATATATATATACATACATACACAAACTACCTTATATTGAAAACAAATGGTACACCAATCTGTTTGCAGATGACATGATTGTACCATCGTCTCAGCCCAAAATCTCCTTAAGCTGATAAGCCACTTCAGCAAAGTCTCAGGATACATAATCAATGTGCAAAAATCACAAGGATTCCTATACACAAATAGTAGACAAACAGAGAACCAAATGATGAGTGAACTCCCATTCACTATTGCTACAAAGAGAATAAAATACCTAGAAATGCAACTTACAAGGGATGTGAAGGATCTCTTCAAGGACAACTACAAATCACTGCTCAAGGAAATAAGAGAGGACACAAACAAATGGAAAAAACTTTCCATGCTCATGGATAGGAAGAATCAATATCGTGAAAATGACCATACTGCTCAAAGTAATTTATAGATTCAATGCTATCCCCATCAAGCTACCAATGACTTTCTTCACAGTACTGGAAGAAACTACTTTAAATTTCATATGGAACCAAAAAAGAGCCCACAAAACCGAGACAATCCCAAGCAAAAAGAACAAATCTGGAAGCATCATGCTACCTGTCTTCAAACTATACTACAAGGCTACAGTAACCAAAACAGCATGGTACTGGTACAAAAACAGATGTATGGACCAATGGAACAGAACAGAGACCTCAGAGGTAACATCACACATCTAAAACAATCTGCTCTTTGACAAACCTGACACAAACAAACAATGGGGAAAGGATTCCCTATTTAATAAATGGTGCTGGGAAAACTGGCTAGCCATACACAGAAAACTGAAACTGGACCCCTTAATTATACCTTATACAAAAATTAAATCAAGATGGATTAAAGCCTTAAACATAAGACCTAAAACCATAAAAACTCTAGAAGAAAACCAAGGCAATACCATTCAGGACATAGGCATGGGCAAAGACTTCATGACCAAAACACAAAAAGCAATGGTAACAAAAGCCAAAATTGACAAATGGGATCTAATTAAACTAAAGAGCTTCTGCACAGCAAAAGAAAGTATCATCAGAGTGAACAGGCAACCTACAGAATGGGAGAAAATCTTAGCAATCTATCCATCTGAAAAAGGGCTAATATCCAGAATCTACAAAGAACTTAAATTTACAAGAAAAAAAACAAACAACCCCATCAAAACTGGGCAACAAATACGAACAGGCACTTCTCAAAAGGAGACATTTAGGCAGCCAACAAACACATGAAAAACAGCTCATCATCACTGGTCATTAGAGAAATGCAAATCAAAACCACAAGGAGATACCATCTCACACCAGTTAAAATGGCAATCA
This sequence comes from Hylobates moloch, assembly GCF_009828535.3. NCBI lineage: Eukaryota > Metazoa > Chordata > Mammalia > Primates > Hylobatidae > Hylobates > Hylobates moloch. The sequence continues at coordinate 7,500 of NW_026654673.1, forward strand.
TTAAAAAGTCAGAAAACAACAGATGCTGGAGAGGATGTGGAGAAATAGGAACACTTTTACACTGTTGGTGGGAGTGTGAATTAGTTCAACCATTGTGGAAGACAGTGTGACAATTTCTCAAGAATCTAGAACCAGAAATACTATTTGATCCAGTGATCCCATTACTGGGTATATACCCAAAGGATTATAACTCATTTTACTATAAAGACACATGCACATGTATGTTTACTGTGGCACTGTTCACAATAGCAAAGACTTGGAACCAACCCAAATGTCCATCAGTGATAGACTTGATAAACAAAATGTGGCACATATACTCCATGGAATACTATGCAGCCATACAAAAGGATAAGTTCATGTTCTTTGCAGGGACATGGATGAAACTGGAAACCATCATTCTCAGCAAACTAACACAAGAACAGAAAAGCAAACACCATGTGTTCTCACTAATAAGTGGGAGTTGAACAATGAGAACACATGGACACAGGAAGGGGAACATCACACCCTGGGGCCTGTCAGAGGATGGGGGGCTGGGGGAGGGATAGCATTAGGAGAAAAACCTAATGTAGATGATGGGTTGATAGGTGCAGCAGACCACCATGGCATGTGTATAACTGTGTAATAAACCTGCACATTCTGCACATGTATCCTGGAACTTAAAGTATAATTAAGAAATAATTATGATAAATAAATAAATGGAAAGTTTAAAAATGTAAGGTTAAACATACATACATACATACATACACACACACACATATTCCTAGGAATTGTAGATTGTAGGAATATTTAGGGAATATTTTGACTGTATAATGGTGAGAGTATATCTTAATGACAAAAATAACTAAAAGTAAATCTTAATTTTTTTAGCAACCAGACTGCTAGTAATAGTGTT
>NW_026654674.1:0-8378 GCF_009828535.3 Hylobates moloch
TTTTTAGTAGAGACGGGGTTTCACCGTGTTAGCCAGGATGGTCTCGATCTCCTGACCTCGTGATCCGCCCGCCTCGGCCTCCCAAAGTGCTGGGATTACAGGTGTGAGCCACCGCGCCAGGCCCTAATTGTTTCTCTTAATCTGCTTTGTTAAATTCGGTATTCACCAAGATGCCCCTATTGTCTCTACTTTATCTTTTTTTTTTTTTTTGAGATAGAGTCTCACACTGTTGCCCAGACTGCAGTGTAATGGTGCAATCTCAGCTCACTAAAACCTCCACCTCCCGGGTTCAAGCGATTCTCCTGCCTCAGCCTCCCAAATAGTTGGGATTACAGGCAATTCTGCTGCCTCATCCTCCCAAGTAGCTGGGATTGCAGGGATGTGTCAACACGCCCAGCTAATTTTTATATTTTTGTAGAGACAGGGTTTCACCATGTTGGCCAGGCTGGTCTCGAACTCCTGACCTCAAGTGATCCACTCGCCTCAGCCTCCTAAAGTGCTGGGATTGCAGGTGTAAGCCACCACACTCAGCCTATTTTTTATTATATCGTTAATTTAGTACTATTCTGAGTAAAAATAATTTGCTATTACAATTTTATAAATTGACTATGATAATTTTATAAATGTCAGTGCTTTTTATAAAGTGAAACAGATTATGTTGTGGGGCTTTTGTTGTGATGGTGATTTATTATTTAAAGACAGTAATATTCAGTTGTGAAATTATAAAAATAATCTTCACATTTTTTATATATATATATATATTTTTTTGAGACAGAGTTTTGCTTTTGTTGTTCTGGCTGGAGCGCAGTGGCGCAATCTCGGCTCACCACAACCTCCACCTCCCAGGTTCAAGCAATTCTCCTGCCTCAACCTCCAGAGTAGCTGGGACTACAGGTGTGCACCACCACGTGCAGGTAATTTTTGTACTTTTAGTAGAGACAGGGTTTCACCATGTTTGCCAGGATGGTCTTGATCTCTTGACCTCATGATCTACCTGCCTCAGCCTCCCAAATGCTGGGTTTACAGGCGCAAGCCACCGTGCCTGGCCCACATTTTATAACTTTAAAGCAATATTCATGGTAATAGCCTTAGAGAAAGATACTTTTGTTGTGATATATAAGTATGATATTCAAGTATAGTGTACAGCAAAGGACATTAAACCTAAGTCAGCACTAATGTGTTATATGATACACTTGAAACTTTAGTACAAATATTAATGATTAGCAAATAGACCTTAACACATAATGATAGCAAAAAATGGAGCTGTTCAGATGAGAGACCACTGGTTATGTCTGATTTTATTTTATTTTTTTATTTTTTAATTTTTTTTATTATTATACTTTAGGTTTTAGGGTACATGTGCACAATGTGCAGGTTTGTTACATATGTATCCATGTGCCATATTGTTTTGCTGCACCCATTAACTCATCATTTAGCATTAGGTATATCTCCTAATGCTATCCCTCCCCCCTCCCCCCACCCCACAACAGTCCCAGGAGTGTGATGTTCCCCTTCCTGTGTCCATGAGTTCTCATTGTTCAATTCCCACCTATGAGTGAGAACATGCGGTGTTTGGTTTTTTGTCCTGGTGATAGTTTACTGAGAATGATGTTTTCCAGTTTCATCCATGTCCCTACAAAGGACATGAACTCATCATTTTTTATGGCTGCATAGTATTCCATGGTGTACATGTGCCACATTTTCTTAATCCAGTCTATCGTTGTTGGACATTTGGGTTGGTTCCAACTCTGCTATCGTGAATAGTGCTGCAATAAACATACGTGTGCATGTGTCTTTATAGCGCATGATTTATAGTCCTTTGGGTATAAACCCAGTAATGGGATGGCTGGGTCAAATGGTATATCTAGTTCTAGATCCCTGAGGAATCGCCACACTGACTTCCACAACGGTTGAACTAGTTTACAGTCCCACCAACAGTGTAAAAGTGTTCCTATTTCTCCACATCCTCTCCAGCACCTGTTGTTTCCTGACTTTTGAATGATGGCCATTCTAACTGGTGTGAGATGGTATCTCACTGTGGTTTTGATTTGCATCATTTCTCTGATGGCCGGTGATGATGAGCATTTTTTCATGTGTTTTTTGGCTGCATAAGTGTCTTCTTTTGAGAAGTGTCTGTTCATGTCCTTTGCCCACTTTTTGATGGGGTTGTTTGTTTTTTTCTTGTAAATTTGTTTGAGTTCATTGTAGATTCTGGATATTAGCCCTTTGTCAGATGAGTAGGTTGCAAAAATTTTCTCCCATTCTGTAGGTTGCCTGTTCACTCTGATGGTAGTTTCTTTTGCTGTGCAGAAGCTCTTTAGTTTAATTAGATCCCATTTGTCAATTTTGGCTTTTGTTGCTATTGCTTTTGGTGTTTTAGACATGAAGTCCTTGCCCACGCCTATGTCCTGAACAGTATTGCCTAGGTTTTCTTGTAGGATTTTAATGGTTTTAGGTCTAACATTTCAGTCTTTAATCCATCTTGAATTAATTTTTGTATAAGGTGTAAGGAAGGGATCCAGTTTCAGCTTTCTACATATGGCTAGCCAGTTTTCCCAGCACCATTTATTAAATAGGGAATCCTTTCCCCATTTCTTGTTTTTGTCAGGTTTGTCAAAGATCAGATAGTTGTAGATATGCGGCATCATTTCTGAGGGCTCTGTTCTGTTCCATTGATCTATGTCTCTGTTGTGGTACCAGTACCATGCTGTTTTGGTTACTGTAGCCTTGTAGTATAGTTTTAAGTCAGGTAGCGTGATGCCTCCAGCTTTGTTCTTTTGGCTTAGGATTGACTTGGTGATGCGGGCTCTTTTTTGGTTCCATATGAACTTTAAAGTAGTTTTTTCCAATTCTGTGAAGAAAGTCATTGGTAGCTTGATGGGAATGGCATTGAATCTATACATTACCTTGGGCAGTATGGCCATTTTCACGATATTGATTCTTCCAACCCATGAGCATGGAATGTTCTTCCATTTGTTTGTATCCTCTTTTATTTCATTGAGCAGTGGTTTGTAGTTCTCCTTGAAGAGGTCCTTCACATCCCTTGTAAGTTGGATTCCTAGGTATTTTATTCTCTTTGAAGCAATTGTGAAAGGGAGTTCACCAATGATTTGGCTCTCTGTTTGTCTGTGATTGGTGTACAAGAATGCTTGTGATTTTTGTACATTGATTTTGTATCCTGAGACTTTGCTGAAGTTGCTAATCAGCTTAAGGAGATTTTGGGCTGAGACGATGGGGTTTTCTAGATATACAATCATGTCATCTGCAAACAGGGACAATTTGACTTCCTCTTTTCCTAATTGAATGCCCTATATTTCCTTCTCCTGCCTGATTACCCTGGCCAGAACTTCCAACACTATGTTGAATAGGAGTGGTGAGAGAGGGCATCCCTCTCTTGTGCCAGTTTTCAAAGGGAATGCTTCCAGTTTTTGCCCATTCAGTATGATATTGGCTGTGGGTTTGTCATAGATAGCTCTTATTATTTTGAGATACGTCCCATCAGTACTTAATTTATTGAGAGTTTTTAGCATGAGGGGTTGTTGAATTTTGTCAAAGGCCTTTTCTGCATCTATTGAGATAATCATGTGGTTTTTGTCTTTGGTTCTGTTTATATGCTGGATTACATTTATTGATTTGCGTATGTTGAACCAGTCTTGCATCCCAGGGATGAAACCCACTTGATCATGGTGTATAAGCTTTTTGATGTGCTGCTGGATTCGGTTTGCCAGTATTTTATTGAGGATTTTTGCATCAATGTTCATCAAGGATATTCGTCTGAAATTCTCTTTTTTGGTTATGTCTCTGCCAGGCTTTGGTATCAGGACGATGCTGGCTTCATAAAATGTGTTAGGGAGGATTCCGTCTTTTTCTATCGATTGGAATAGTTTCAGAATGAATGGTACAAGTTCCTCCTTGTACCTCTGTTAGAATTTGGCTGTGAATCCATCAGGTCCTGGACTCTTTTTGGTTGGTAAGCTATTGATTATTGCCACAATTTCAGAACCTGTTTTTGGTCTATGTGGAGATTCAACTTCTTCCTGGTTTAGTCTTGGGAGGGTGTATTTGTTGAGGAATTTATCCATTTCTTCTAGATTTTCTAGTTTATTTGCATAGAGGTGGTTGTAGTATTCTCTGATGGTAGATTGTATTTCTGTGGGATCGGTGGTGATATCCCCTTTTTCATTTTTTATTGCATCTATTTGATTCTTCTCTCTTTTCTTCTTTATTAGTCTTGCTAGCGGTCTATCAATTTTGTTGATCTTTTCAAAAAACCAGCTCCTGGATTCATTAATTTTTTGAAGGGCTTTTTGTGTCTCTATTTCCTTCAGTTCTGCTCTGATTTTAGTTATTTCTAGCCTTCTGCTAGCTTTTGAATGTGTTTGCTCTTGCTTTTCTAGCTCTTTTAATTGTGATGTTAGGGTGTCAATTTTGGATCTTTCCTGCTTTCTCTTGTGGGCATTTAGTGCTATAAATTTCCCTCTACACACTGCTTTGAATGTGTCCCAGAGATTCTGGTATGTTGTGTCTTTGTTCTTGTTGGTTTCAAAGAACATCTTTATTTCTGCCTTCCTTTCATTATGTACCCAATAGTCATTCAGGAGCAGGTTGTTCAGTTTCCAGGTAGTTGAGCGGTTTTGAGTGAGTTTCTTAATCCTGAGTTCTAGTTTGATTGCACTGTGGTCTGAGAGACAGTTTGTTGTAATTTCTGTTCTTTCACATTTGCTGAGGAGAGCTTTACTTCCAACTATGTGGTCAATTTTGGAATAGGTGTGGTGTGGTGGTGAAAAAAATGTATATTCTGTTGATTTGGGGTGAAGAGTTCTGTAGATGTCTATTAGGTCCACTTTGTGCAGAGCTGAGCCATTCCTGGATATCCTTGTTAACTTTCTGTCTCCTTGATCTGTCTAATGTTGACAGTGGGGTGTTAAAATCTCCCATTATTATTGTGTGGGAGTTTAAGTCCCTTTGTAGGTCACTCAGGACTTGCTTTATGAATCTGGGTGCTCCTGTGTTGGGTGCATATATATTTAGGATAGTTAGCTCTTCTTGTTGAATTGATCCCTTTACCATTATGTAATGGCCTTCTTTGTCTCTTTTGATCTTTGTTGGTTTAAAGTCTATTTTATCAGAGACTAGGATTGCAACCCCTGCCTTTTTTTGTTTTCCATTTGCTTGGTAGAGCTTCCTCCATCCCTTTATTTTGAGCCTATGTGTGTCTCTGCACGTGATATGGGTTTCCTGAATACAGCACACTGATGGGTCCTGACTCCTTATCCAGTTTGCCAGTCTGTGTCTTTTAATTGGAGCATTTAGCCCATTTACATTTAAAGTTAATATTGTTATGTGTGAATCTGATCCTGTCATTATGATGTTAGTTGGTTATTTTGCTCATTAGTTGATGCAGTTTCTTCCTAGCCTCGATGGTCTTTACAATTTGGCATGTTTTTGCAGTGGCTGGTACAATTTGGCATGTTTTTGCAGTGGCTGGTTGTTCCTTTCCATGTTTAGTGCTTCCTTCAGGAGCTCTTTTAGGGCAGACCTGGTGGTGACAAAATCACTCAGTGTTTGCTTGTCTGTAAAGTATTTTATTTCTCCTTCATTTATGAAGCTTAGTTTGGCTGGATATGAAATTCTGGGTTGAAAATTCTTTTCTTTAAGAATGTTGAATATTGGCCCCCACTCTCTTCTGGCTTGTAGAGTTTCTGCTGAGAGATCAGCTGTTAGTCTGATGGGCTTCCCTTTGTGGGTAACCCGACCTTTCTCTCTGGCTGCCCTTAACATTTTTTCCTTCATTTCAACTTTGGTGAATCTGACAATTATGTGTCTTGGAGTTGCTCTTCTTGAGGAGTATCTTTGTGGCGTTCTCTGTATTTCCTGAATCTGAATGTTAGCCTGCCTTGCTAGATTTGGGAAGTTCTCCTGGATAGTATCTTGCAGAGTGTTTTCCAACTTGGTTCCATTCTCCCTGTCATTTTCAGGTACACCAATCAGACGTAGGTTTGGTCTTTTCACATAGTCCCAAATTTCTTGGAGGCTTTGTTCGTTTCTTTTTATTCTTTTTTCTCTAAACTTCCCTTCTCTCTTCATTTCATTCATTTCATCTTCCATCAGCAATACCCTTTCTTCCAGTTGATCGCATCGGCTACCGAGGCTTCTGCAGTCTTCACGTAGTTCTCGATACTTGGCTTTCAGCTCCATTAGCTCCTTTAAGCCCTTCTCTCCATTGGTTATTCTAGTTATCCATTCATCTAATTTTTTTCAAAGTTTTTAACTTCTTTGCTATTGTTTTGAATTTCCTCCCGTAGCTCAGAGTAGTTTGATCATCTGAAGCCTTCTTCTCTCAACTCGTCAAAGTCCTCCTCCATCCAGCTTTGTTCCGTTGCTGGTGAGGAACTGCGTTCCTTTGGAGGAGGAGAGGTGCTCTGCTTTTTAGAGTTTCCAGTTTTTCTGCTCTGTTTTTTCCCCATCTTTGTGGTTTTATCTACTTTTGGTCTTTGATGATGGTGATGTACAGATGGGTTTTTGGTGTGGATGTCCTTTCTGTTTGTCAGTTTTCCTTCTACCAGACAGGACCCTCAGCTGCAGGTCTGTTGGAGTTTACTAGAGGTCCACTCCAGACCCTGTTTGGCTGGGTGTCAGCAGCGGTGGCTGCAGAACAGTGGATTTTCATGAGACCACAAATTCAGCTGTCTGATAGTTCCTCTGGAAGTTTTGTCTCAGAGGAGTACCCGGCTGAGTGAGGTGTCAGTCTGTCCCTACTAGGGGGTGCCTCCCAGTTAGGCTGCTCAGGGGTGAGGGACCCACTTTAGGAGGCAGTCTGTCCGTTCTCAGATCTCCAGCTACGTGCTGGGAGAACCACTACTCTCTTCCAAGCTGTCAGTCAGACAGGGACATTTAAGTCTGCAGAGGTTCCTGCTGAATTTTTGTTTGTCTGTGCCCTGCCCCCAGAGGTGGAGCCTACAGAGGCAGGCAGGCCTCCTTGAGCTGTGGTGGGCTCCACCCAGTTCGAGCTTCCTAGCTGCTTTGTTTACCTAAGCAAGCCTGGGCAATGGCGGGCGCCCCTCCCCCAGCCTCGCTGCCACCTTGCAGTTTGATCTCAGACTGCTGTGCTAGCAATCAGCAAGACTCCATGGGCATAGGACCCTCTGAGCCAGGTGCGGGACACAATCTCCTGGTGTGCCGTTTTCCAGGCCTGTTGGAAAAGCGCAGTATTAGGGTGGGACTGACCCGATTTTCCAGGTGCTGTCTGTTACCCCTTTCTTTGACTAGGAAGGGGAACTCCCTGACCCCTTGTGCTTCCCGAGTGAGTCAATGCCTCGCCCTGCTTGGGCTCGCGCACAGTGCGCTTCACCGACTGTCCTGCACCCTCTGTTTGGCACTCCCTAGTGAGATGAAACCGGTACCTCAAACAGAAATGCAGAAATCACCCATCTTCTGTGTCGCTCAGGCTGGGAGCTGGAGACTGGAGCTGTTCCTATTCGGCCATCTTGGCTCCACCCCATGTCTGATTTTAATACTCCCTATGCTCTTGACTTTTTCTTTTTTTCCTTTGAGACAGAGTCTTGCTCTGTCACCCAGGCTGGAGTGCAGCAGCGTGATCACGGCTCACTGCAACCTTCACCTCTCAGGTTCAAGCCATCCTCCTGCCTCAGCCTCCCTAGTAGCTGGGACCACAGGTGAGAGCCACCATGCCCAGCTAATTTTTGTATTTTTAGTAGAGACAGGGTTTTGCCATGTTGGCCAGGCTGGTCTCAAACTCCTGACCTCAGGTGCTCCACCTGCCTTGGCCTCCCAAATTATTGGGGTTACAGGCATGAGTCACCGCACCTGGCCACCTCTTAACTTTTTATATCTGTTGTATTATTTTAATCGTGAGTAAATAAATGCAGTTGAAATGATGCAGTTCAGGAGAATCTTCTAATTCTCTTACTAAAAAAAAATATTTTTTTAATTCCAATAAAGTTACACTAATGTTTATGTGTGGAAAATATTACCTTTTCCAGCCGGGTGCGGTAGCTCACACCCGTAATCCCAGCACTTTGGGAAGCTGAGGTGGGTGGATCACCTGAGGTCAGGAGTTCAAGACCAGCCTGACCAATATGGTGAAACCCCATCTCTACTAAAAATAAAAGAAACTAGTCAGGCATGGTGGTGGGCGCCTGTAGCCCCATCGGGAGGCTGAAACAGGAGAATTGCTTGAACCCAGGAGGCAGAGGTTGCAGTGAGCCGAGATTGTGCCATTGCACTCTTATACTCTGTCTCAAAAAAAAAAAAATGAAAATATTACCTATTCCATTTAGTACTATATGTTTTAAATGATATTAGCTGGTATTTTTTTTGGCTTTATAATGTGGTTCAGATTTCTGTAGAAATTCTGG
>NW_026654675.1:0-8376 GCF_009828535.3 Hylobates moloch
TTCTGTGCATTCAATAACAAGTTGAACCCTACTGTTGTTTGAGAAGTTCTGAAACACTCTTTCTGTAGAAACTGCAAGCGGACATTCGGAGCTCTAAGGGGCCAATAGAGGAAAAAGGAATATCTTCAAATTAAAACTACACAGAAGCATTCTTTGAACTTCTTTCTGATCTGTGCATTCAATTAGCAGAGTTGCACCTTACTTTTGATTTAGGAGTTTTGAAACACTCTTTCTGTAGAAATTGCAAGCGGACATAAGGAGCGCTAAGGGGCCTATAGTGGAAAATGTAATATCTTGAATTAAAAACTAAACAGAATCATTCTACCAAACTTCTTTCTGTTCTGTGCAATCAAGGAAGAGAGTTGAATCTTACTTTTGATTGAGAAGTACTGAAACTCTCTTTCTGTACAAACTGCACCCCAGCATTCGGAGCGCTAAGGGGCCTCTAGTAGAAAAACGAATATCTACAAATAAAAAGTAGACAGAAGCATACTTCGAACCTTCTTTCTGATCTGTGCATTCAGCTAGCAGAGTTGAAACTTACTTTTGATTTAGGAGTTTTGAAACCCTCTTTCAGTAGAGACGGCAAGGGGACATTCGGAGCTCTGTGGGGCCTATAGTGGAAAAAGGAATATCTTCAAATAAAAACTACACGGAATCATTCTGCCCATCTTCGGTCTGTTCTCTGCATTCAACTAACAGAGTTGAACCTTACAGTTGATTGTTAAGTTCTGAAACACTCTTTCTGTAGAAATTGCAAGCGGACATTCCGGGTGTTAAGGGGCATAGAGTGGAATAAGAAATGTCTTCAAATAAAAATTACACAGAATCATTCTGCAAAATTTCGTTCTGTTCTGTGCATTCAACTAACAGAGATGAACCTTACTGTTGATTGAGAAGTTCTGAAACACTCTTTCTGTAGAAACTGCAAGCAGACAATCGGAGGCCTAAGGGGCCTATAGTGGAAAAAGGAATATCTTCAAATAAAAACAACACAGAAGCATTCTGCGAAACTTCTTTCTGATCTGTGCATTCAAATAGCAGAGGTGAAACTTACATTTGATTGAGAAGTTGTGAAACTCTCTTTCTGTAGAAACTGCAAGCGGACATTCGGAGCGCTAATGGGCCTATAGTGGAAAAAGGAATATCTTCAAATAAAATCTACACAGAAGCATTCTGCGAAACTTCTTTCTGATCTGTGCATTCAACTAACAGAGTTGAACCTTACTTTTGATTGAGAAGTACTGAAAAACTCTTTCTGTAGAAACGGCAAGCGGACAGTCGGAGGGCTAAGGGGCCTATAGTGGAAAAAGGAATATCTTCAAATAAAAACTACACAGAAGCATTCTGAGAAACTTTTTTCTGATCTTTGACTTCAACTAGCACATTTGAAGTTTACTTTTGATTGAGAAGTTGTGAAACTTTCCGTAGAAACTGCAAGAGCACATTCGGTGCGCTAAGGGGACTTTAGTTGTAAAAGGAATATCTTCAAATAACAACTACACAGAATCATTCTGCCAAACTTCGTTCTGTTCTGTGCATTCAACTAACGGACTTGAATCTTACTTTTGATTGAGAAGTTCTGAAACACTCTTTCTGTAGAAACTGCAAGCAGACATTCGGAGCCCTAATGGGCCTATAGTGGAAAAAGGTATATCTTCAAAATAATACTACACAGAAGCATTCTGCGAAACTTATTTCTTATGTGTCCATTCACATAGCAGAGGTGAACCTTACTTTTGATTGAGGAGTTTTGAAACAGTCTTTCTGTAGAAACTGCAAGCAGATATTCGGGGCACTAAGGGGCCTATGGTGGAAAAAGTAATAACTTCAAAAAAAAAAACTGCACAGAATCATTCTGCCAAACTTGTTTCTGATCTGTGCATTCAACTAGCACAGTTGAACCTTACTTTTGCTGGAGGAGTTTTGAAACTCTCTTTCTGTAGAAACTGCAAGGGGACATTCTGAGCGCTAAAGGGTCTATTGTGGAAAAAGGAATATCTTCAAATAAAAACTACACAGAATAAGTCTGCCAAAATTCTTTCTTTTCTGTGCATTCAACTAACAGAGTTGAACCGCACTGTTGATTGAGAACTTCTGAAACACTATTTCTGTAGAAACTGTCATCGGACATTCGGAGTTCTAAAGGGCCTATAGTGGAAAAAGGAATATCATCAAATAAAAACTACACAGAAGCATTCTTTGAAACTTCTTTCTGATCTGTGCATTCAACTAACAGAGTTAAACCTTACTTTTGATATAGGAGTATTGAAACACTCTTTCTGTAGAAACTGCAAGGGGACATTCGTAGGCCTGTGCGGCCTATAGTGGAAAAAGGAATATCTTCAAATAAAAACCACACAGAATCATTCTGCCAAACTTCTTTCTGTTCTGTGCATTCAACTAGCAGAGTTGATTGTTACTGTTGATTGTTCAGTTCTGAAACACTCTTTCTGTAGAAACTGCAAGCGGACACTCCGGGCGTTAAGGGGAATATAGTTGACAAAGGATGAACTTCAAATAACAACTTCACAGAATCATTCTGCCAATCCTCTTTTACTTCTGTGCATTCAACTAACAGAGTTGAATCCTACTGTTGATTGAGAAGTTCTGAAACACTCTTTCTGTAGAAACTGCAAGCGGACATTCAGAGCACTAAGCGGCCTATAGTGGAAAAATGTATATCTTCAAATTAAAACTAAACAGAAGAATTCTGTGAAACTTTTTTCTGGTCTGTGCATTCAACTAGCAGAGTTTAACATTACATTTGATTGAGGAGTTTTGAAACACTCTTTCTGTAGAAACTGCAAGTGGACATTCGGCCCACTGAGGGGCCTACCGTGGAAAAAGGAATATCTTCAAATAACATCTGCACAGAATCATGCTGCCCAACTTCTTTCTGTTCTGTTCATCCCACTAACAGAGTTGAACCTTACTTTTGATTGAGAAGTTCTGAAACTCTCTTCCTGTAGAAACTGCAAGCGGACATTCGGAGCGCTAAGTGGCCTATAGTGGAAAAAGGAATATCTTCAAATAAAAACTATACAGAATAATTCTGCCAAATTTCTTTCTGTTCTGTGCACTCAACTGACAGAGATGAACCTTACTTTTGATTGAGAACTTCTGAAACTCTCTTTCTGTAGAAATTGCAAGCTTACATTCCAAGCACTATGCGGCCTATAGTGGAAAAAGGAATATCTTCAAATAAAAACTACACAGAAGCATTCTGCGAAACTTTTTTCTGATCTGTGAATTCAACTAGCTGAGTTGAAACTTACTTTTGTTTGAGGAGTTTTGAAACCCTCTTTCTGTAGGAAGTGTAAGTGAAAATTCGGAGCGCTAAGGGTCCTATAGTGGAAAAAGGGACATCTTGAAAGAAAAACTACACAGAAGCATTCTGTGTAACTTCCTTCTGATCTGCGCATTCTACTAGAAGAGCTGAACTTTGCTTTTGATTGAGAAGTTGTGAAACTCTCTTTCTGCAGGAACTGCAGGCAGACATTCGGAGCACTAAGAGGCCTATAGTAGAAAAAGGAATATCTTCAAATTAAAACGACACAGAAGCATTCAGTGAATCTACTTTCTGGTCTGTGCATTCAACTAGCAAAGTTGAACCTTACTTTTGATTGAGGAGTTTTGAAACACTCGTTCTGTAGAAACTGCAGGGGGACATTCGGAGCGCTAAGGAGCCTATAGTGTAAAAAGGAATATCTTGAAATAAAAACTACACAGAATAATTCTGCCAAACTTCTTTCTGTTCTGTGCATTCAACTTACAGAGTTGAACCTTACTTTTGATTGAGAAGCTCAGAAACTCTCTTTCTGTAGATACTGCAAGCGGATATTCCGAGCGCTAATGGTCCTATTGTGGAAAAAGGAATATCTTCAAATAACAACTACACAGAAGCATTCTGTGAAAATACTTTCTGATCTTTGCATTCAACTAGCAGAGCTAAACGATACTTTTGATTGAGGAGTTTTGAAACACTCTTTCTGTAGAAACTGCAAGGGGACATTCGGAGCCCTAAGGGGCCTATAGTGGTAAAAGGAATATCTTCAATAAAAACTACACAGAATCATTCTGCCCAACTTCTTTCTGTTCTGTGCATTCAATGAACAGCGTTGAACCTTACTTTTGATTGAGAAGTTCTGAAACTCTCTTTCTGTACAAACTGCAGGCCGGCATTCGGAGCGCTAAGGGGCCTAGAGTGGAAAAAGGAATATCTACAAATAACAACTAGACAGAAGCATTCTTCAAAACTTCTTTCTGATCTGTGCATTCAGCTAGCAGAGTTGAACCTTACTTTTGATTTAGGAGTTTTGAAACCCTCTTTCGGTAGAAACTGCAAGGGGACATTCAGAGCGCTGTGGGGCCTACAGTGGAAAAAGGAATATCGTCAAATAAAAACTACACAGAATCATTCTGCCCAGATTCATCGTTCTGTTCTCTGCATTCAACTAACAGAGGTGAACCTTACTGTTGATTGTTAAGTTCTGAAGCACTCTTTCTGTAGAAACTGCAAGCGGACATTCCGGGCGTTAAGGGTCATAGAGTGGAATAAGGAATGTCTTCAAATAAAAACTACACAGAATCATTCTGCAAAATTTCATTCTGTTCTGTGCATTCAACTAACAGAGTTGAACCTTACTGTTGATTGAGAAGTTCTGAAACACTCTTTCTGTAGAAACTGCAAGCGGACATACGGTGCACTAAAGGGCCTATAGTGGAAAAAGGAATATCTTCTAATAAAAAAAACACAGAAGCATTCTGTGAAACTTTTTCCTGATCTGTGCATTTAAATAGCAGAGGTGAACCTTACATTTGATTGAGAAGTTGTGTAACTCTCTTTCTGTAGAAAGTGCAAGCGGATATTCCGAGCGCTAAGGGGCCTACAGTGGAAAAATTAATATCTTCAAGTAAAACTACGCAGAAGCATTCTGCCAAATTTCTTTCTGTTCTGTGCATTCAAGTAACAGAGTTGATCCCTACTGTTGATTGAGAAGTTCTGAAACACTCTTTCTGTAGAAACTGCAAGGGGACATTCGGAGCGCTAAGGTGCCTACATTGGAACAAAGTATATCTTGAAAAAAATCTACACAGAATCATTCTGCCAAACTTCTGTTTGTTCTGTGCATTCAACTAAAAGAGTTGAAACTTACTGTTGATTGAGAATTTCTGAAACAAACTTTCTGTAGAAACTGCAAGCGGACATTCGGAGCTCTATGGGCCAGTAGTGGAAAAGGGTATATCTTCAAATTGAACCTACACAGAAGCATTCTGTGAAACTTCTTTCTGATCTGTTCATTCAACTAACAGAGTTGAAACTTACTTTTGATTGAGGAGTTTTGAAACACTCTTTCTGTAGGAAGTGCAAGAGGAAATTTGGAGTGCTAACAGTCCTATAGTGGAAAAAGGGACATCTTCAAAGAAAAACTACACAGAAGCATTCTGCGTAACTTCTTTCTGATCTGCGCATTCTACTAGCAGAGTTGAACTTTACTTTTGAGAAGTTCTGAAACACTCTTTCTGTAGAAACTTCAAGTGGACACACGGAGCGCTGTGGGGCCTATAGTGGAAAAAGGAATATCTTCAAATTAAAACTACACAGAAGCATTCTGTGAAACTACTTTCTGGTCTGTGCATTCAACTAGCAGAGTTGAACCTTGGTTTTGATTGAGGAGATTTGAAACACTCTTTCTGTAGAAACTGCAGGGGGACATTCGGAGCGCTTAGGGGCCTATAGTGGAAAAAGGAATATCTTGAAATAACTACACAGAATAATTCTGCCAAACTTCTTTCTGTTCAGTGCATTCAACTTACAGAGTTGAACCTTACATTTGATTGAGAAGCTCTGAAACTCTCTTTCTGTAGATACTGCAAGCGGATATTCCGAGCGCTAAGGGGCCTATGGTGGAAAAAGGAATATCTTCAAATAAGAACTACACAGAAGGGTTCTGCGAAACTTCTCTCTAATCTTTGCATTCAACTAGCAGGTCTGAAGGATACTTTCAGGAGTTTTGAAACACTCTTTCTTTAGAAACTGCAAGGGGACACTCGGAGCGCTAAGGGGCCTCTAGTCGAAAAAGGAATATCCTCAAATAAAAAACTACACAGAATTATTCTGCCAAACTTCTTTCTGTTCTGTGCATTCAACTAACAGTGTTGAACCTTACTGTTTATTGAGAAGTTCTGAATCACTCTTTCTGTGGAAACTGCAAGCGGACATTCGGATCACTAAGGGGCCTATAGTGGAAAAAGGAATTCCTTCAAACTAAAACTACAGAGAAGCATTCTCTGAAACTACTTTCTGGTCTGTACATTCAACTAGCAGAGTTGAACCTTACTTTTGATTGGGGAGTTTTGAAACACTCTTTCTGTTAAAACTGCAATTGGACTTTTGGAGCACTAAGGGGCTTACAGTGGAAAAAGGAATATCTTCAAAGAAGAGCTACACAGAATCATTCTGCCAAACTTCTTTCTGTTCTTTGCATTCAACTAACAGAGTTCAAACCTACTGTTGATTGAGAAGTTCTGATACACTCTTTCTGTGGAAACTGCAATCAGACATAAGGAGCGCTAAGGGGGCTATAGTGGTAAAAGGAATATCTTCAAATAAAAACAACACAGAAGCATTCTGTGAAGCTTCTTTCTGATCTGTGCATTCAGCTAGCAGAGTTGAACCTTACTTTAGATTGAGAAGTTGTGAAACTCTCTTTCTGTAGAAACTGCAACGGCATATTCAGAGCGCTAAGGGGATTATATTCGAAAAAGGAATATCTTCAAATACACGCTACCCAGAAGCATTCTTCCAAAATTCTTTCTGTTCTGTGCATTCCACTAACAGAGTTGAAACTTACTTTTGATTGAGAAGTTCTGAATCTCTCTTTCTGTAGAAACTGCAAGCAGACATTCGGAGAACTAAGGGGCCTATAGTGGAAAAAGGAATATCTTCATATAAAAACTACACAGAAGCATTCTGTGAAACTCCTTCCTCATCTGTCCATTCAACTAACAGAGAGGAACTTTACTTTTGATTGAGGAGTTTTGAAACACTCTTACTGTAGAAAGTGTAAGTGGACATTCGGAGCGCTAAGTGGCATATAGTGCAAAAAGGAATATCTTAAATTAAAAACTACACAGAAGCCTTCTGCGAAACTCCTTTCTGATCTGTGCATTCCCCTAGCAGAGGTGAACCTTACTTTTGATTGAGGAGTTTTGAAACACTCTTTCTGTAGAAACTGCAAGGGGACATTCCGAGCGCTAACGGGCCTACAGTGGAAAAAGGTGTATCTTAAAATAAAAACTACACAGAATAATTCTGCCAAACTTCTTTCTGTTCTGTGCATTCAACTGACAGAGTTGAACCTTACTTTCGATTGAGAAGGTCTGAAAATCTCTATCTGTAGAAACTGGAAGCTGATATTCCGAGCGCTAAGTGTCCTATGGTGGAAAAAGTAATATCTTCAAAGAAAAACTACACAGAAGCACTCTGCGAAACTTTTTCTGATGTGTGCATTCCACTAGCAGAGTTGAACCATACTTTTGAATGAGGAGTTATGAAACATTCTTTCTGTAGAGACTGCAAGGGGACATTCAGAGCGCTAAGGGGTCTATAGTGGAAAAAGGAATATCTTCAAATAAAAACTACACAGAATCATTCTGCCAAACTTCTTTCTGATCTGTGCATTCATCTAGCAGTGTGGAAACTTACTTTTGATTGAGGAGTTTTGAAACACTCTTTCTGTAGAAACTGTAAGTGGACATTCGAAACACTAAGGGGCCTATAGTGGAAAAAGGAATGACTTGAAATAAAAATTACACAGAATCATTCTGCCAACATTCTTTCTGTTCTGCGCATTCAACTAACAGAGTTGCACCTTACTTTTCAATGAGAAGTTCTGAAACTCTCTTCCTGTACAAACTGCAAGCGGATATTTGGAAAGCTAAGGAACCTATATTGTAAAAAGGAACATCTTCAAACACAAACTACACAGAAGCATTCTGCTAAACTTCTTTCTGATCTTTCCATTCAACTAGCACAGTTGAAGCTTACTTTTGATTGAGAAGTTGTGAAACTCACTTTCTGTAGTAACTGCAAGCGCACATTCGGAGCGCTAAGGGGCCTATAGTGGTAAAAGGGATATCTTCAAATAATAACTACACAGTATCATTCTGCCAAACTTCTTTCTCTTCTGTGCATTCAACTAACGGAGTTGAACCTTACTTTTGATTGAGAAGTTCTGAAACACTCTTTCTGTAGAAACTGCCTGTGGACATTCGGATCACTAAGGGGCCAATAGTGGAAAAGTGAATACCTTCAAATTAAAATTACACAGAAGCATTCTGTGAAACTACTTTCTGGTCTGTGCATTCAAC
>NW_026654676.1:0-8375 GCF_009828535.3 Hylobates moloch
CTTGAATTGATTTCTTTGTGGATTTCTTTGTCTGCATATTTACTTTACAACAGAGCTTTAGAGTTTTGTATGGCCTTTTTAGTACTCTCATTTTTTAAACTCAAAGGACTTTCTAGCATTTCCTGAAGAGCAACCCTAGTGGTCATAAACTCCTTCAGCTTTAGTTTATCTGAAAAAATCTTAATTTCACCTTCCTGTTTCAATGAGAGTTTTGCCATATATAATATTCTTGGTTGGTAATTTTTCTCTTTTTTTTCTTAATTTCACCTTCCTGTTTCAATGAGAGTTTTGCCATATATAATATTCTTGGTTGGTAATTTTTCTCTTTTTTTTTGTACTTGAATATATCATCCCACACTCTAAACTGCAAAATATCTTTAGAGACATCTGTTGATAGTATTAGTGGGCCTAAATTGTATGTGTTTAATCTTTTTTCTCATAAAAGTTTTTCTATGAGATATTTAACAGTTTTATATTGTGTCTCACTTTGGTTTTCTTTAAATTTATACTGGTCAAAGTCCATTAATGTTCTTGAGTTTGTCCATTTCTTTTTTCAAATTTGAGCAGTTTTTGTCCATTATTATAATTTACTTATTTATTTTGAGATGGATTCTCACTCTGTTGCCCAGACTAGAGTGCAGTGGTGCAATCTCAGCTCATTGCAACCTCTGCCTCCCAGGCTAGAGTGATCTCCTTGCCTCAGCCTCCCAATTAGCTGGGACCAAAGGGGAGTGCCACCAAGCTTGATTAATTTTTGTATTTGTGTTTTTTTATTTTTATTTATTAATTTTTTTAAGTAGAGATGGGGTTTCACTATATTGCCAGGTGGATCTTGAACTCCTGACCTCAAGTGATCCACGAGCCTTGGCCTCCCAAAATGCTGGGATTACAGGTATGAGACACTGCTCATGGCCTGCCTTTTCTTTTTTTAATAACACAGTTGGGACCTGTTATTTATTTCTTCTTTCCTATTTCTCCTTTTTGAAACAGCAATGTCTGTCCTTTGCCTTTCCCACCGTTGTATTTCAAACACACATAACATATTAGATTTCATAGATTCACAGGTAAAAAGAAATTTGCATTAGAATGAATTATACCCTGAGTTTCACCCATATGAGGTTTGGACAAGACTTTGACGTTAGATTTTAAAGTTGATTCTGGAGTGAGCTTAGAATTACAAAATCTAGCAGATGGAAGATTGTATTTTGTGTGGAAGAAAAACTAAATTGGGGACATGAGGCATGGTTTTCATGTTTGTGTTTCCCTTAAAAATTTATGTTGAAACTTAATCCTCACAGCAACACTATTGGGAGGTGTGGTCTTTTGGGATGTGTTTAGGTCAGGGGTGCTCTATCCTCATAAATAGATTACTGCTCTTATTAAAATGTTTGATGAAGAAAGTGTGCTCAATTACACATTACAACTTCTCTCCACCTCATATTAATTAGTGGAGTGAAAAAAACTGACCAATGGATTGTCTACTTATCTCCAGTCATTCAGCTTTTAAAAAAACATTAACCTAACACTGTACCAGGTGTGCAGATACAAATGTTCGTAAGTCATTGTCCATGATCTTGTGGAGTTTAAGAGAAAATACACAAATAATCTAAAAACTTCCAGGACACATGGCACTTATAATTGTTCAGGAAATGTGAAGATAATAAAAGCACAAAAAGAGGGGCTTCGGTGGCATCATTGCAGATTTGATGCCTATGTGAAGTGAAGGGAAGAGCAGGCTGGGGGGATGGTGCCCATGGGGTTACTAGGGATGACTCAGGACTGTTTGATTGAGGTAACCATGATGGTGGGCAATGAGGAGAGTGGTGGTCTTGATTGACATAATCACAGAGATTTTCTAAGAAGATACTTTGTTTGTTCTCCTGTTTGTTTTTCCAGATATGCGTTTACTTTTCTGATAAAGTGCACATCTTCAAATAATAGTGCCATAAAAGTGTTTTTTAATCCATAGCATTGGAATCTCTGTCATATTCCTTCCTGTATTCTGGATTTTTGCCTGCTTTTTGGGTTGCAGGCCCAGGTCCTGTGACCAGAGCGTCAGTAGCTTGGCCTTCATCTGCATAATGATGCTCCTACCATGGCAAACTTGTTCTCTACAGGCATAGATTGGGAAGATGTTCTCTAGAGTCACCTCAAATAGAAGCCTGCTGTCTACTTTAACATGGTAATGAGCAGCTTCTTCACATGCACCACCTACTCTTTGGGCATACTAAAAGCCATTGCCATTAATCCCAGAACCTACTGGTTGGCCAGTTTCAAACTCACCCATTTTAGTTATACACTATGTTTTTTCTTCCTCTCACGGATTCTCAGCTTCTGTATTAGCAGTGACTGGCTCTACCCCACTAAACTTAAATCAAATGTAACCTGGGCAAGAATTATTTTTCTTGATTTTGTCTGTTTTTCTTCCCCCAGGGGCTACATGAACATAAGCTTGTTTTTCACAGTAGCAACATTTAGAAATGTCCCTGCTGGAGGAACACTGATGCTCTCCAATCACACGTGGTAATTCTCTCCTCCAGGCACAAAAAGCAGTCTCAGCATCTCTATATAGCAGGAGCCACTCTCTAAGATTCTCTCCAGAGATATAAGCTACCGAGACCATCCAGCTGCTGGTGAGTTGCTTTGTGGCCATGAACTGAGAAGATTTCCTCATCTCATGCTCATTGGCCACATTCAGGATTAATGATTCAATGCTTTTGTTGTTCCAGAAGCTGTGGTCAGTGGCTATGCAGGAGTCAGTCTTTCAGTGCGGATCTTTGCTGAGAAAATAATAGTATTGTTCAAACAGTATATAAGATTTTCACTCAATATTTAAGAATTTAGTGACAGAAATCTCTTAAATACACATTATACTGATATAAAGCAAGTTACTCATCTATTACCAAATTTGCTCCTTTATTTAATATAACACTTGAGAGAACATTTTCTTTTATTCTTCTACAAATGTGTTTCATATGCATGTATCACACATTGTGTATAATTTGACACAGTGTTAATATAGTTTAGATCTATTTAGATATTTACACGTTTATTTTATCTCAATGTTCTCAGGAAGAGTATTTGTCTTCATAAACTAAATTTTCAGAAAATTTTAAATGCATTTTACCGAGGTAAATATACTCAGTTTATATTGTTTTTGTGTATTAAGTTACATTTTGTCCTCAATCCTGAAAATAACTTTTCAAATATATGTAATTTTAAATTTACATGTTTTTCCCTCACAATTTTGAAGACCATAATCTATTGGATTCTTGATCTTATTCACATATTGAGAATTAGGCTTGTTTTAATTGCTTTATAATTAATTTGAATTTTATGTTAGATGGCTTTACTTGATTTTCTCTATTTTGGTATTATGCTTTTAACTATTGTTTTTCTTTTGATAAGTATGCCTTTAAGCTCTTGTAATTAATTATTTTAATAATTGTATATTTTTATTCCCTATTTGACATTGACTCCATTTTGTTTATTTAAACTTGGACTTAAACAATATGACTTATTCTAGATTTTTATGTATTGTAATTTTTCATCTTTTATTTGTTTTATCCCTATTGGGACTTCTAAATATTCACTTCTTCCTACCTTCTAATTCATAATTTCCTTTTTCATTTACATAATTTTTCTATTTATTCTATCCTTTATATTTAAAATTTTTACCTAATTATTTTGATAATATACTTTATTTTGATCTTACTTTTAAACTGTTCATCTTATATATTTAAACATTATAACTACTTATATTATTTCTACACTATATATACAATTTTGGGATTTATTAAGATCTAATGGTACTGTCGTGTTTTGATCATTATTTTGTTTCTGAATAACTGATCTTGATGATTTTGACTTTGTATGTTTTTAAAGAATAGTAGGTTTCATTTTATTGTAAATGACTGACCTCAATTGATGGGGCCATTGAAGATTCTGGGTTGAGGTATTTTATTCCAGTGAAAAGTTATCTGTAATGTTAATAATCTTCCCTTTACAGATGCCTGAAAATGATTAAGTCAATGTATTTACTTAAATTGTCCTGAATAAAACACATGGTGTACATATGAACTAGAAACTAAAATGAGGATTGGTGTTAATTCTGAAATGAAACAAAGAGGAGGAATACCACCTCCACTAACTATTCTAACCTATTCTTTCTAAACTTTTGAAAATGTAAGGATTCCAGCTTTAGATGGCATAGTCAGATCCGAATACTCCTGCATCTATGCTGCTGTGACATTATATTCACCAATCAGACATGTTAAATTCTAACAACCTGTGCTTCCATTATTAGCCATTCCCACAGGTAGCATCAACTTCCAGTCTAACTTTTATCCTACAACTGTTCTTCTTTAGTTCTTTCCTGGAAAATTATTTGTGGAGGTACATGCCTTTGAAGTTTCTCAACATATATGGTTATTTGAGGTTGAAAAGATTAGATTATTCAAATTTTGGCCAGAAATTCTGATACCCACATTATATCTTTGAAAGCATTGGTTGTTACACTGCTGCTGGCATGTGCATTTAGGAGAAGCATATAAATGTCAGTGCTTTGCAGTCTCTGAGGGGTTGAAATAAACAATACCAGCCATCTTGGCCACTGAGGCTCGCATGTAGATTTTCATTCCCAGTCCAGGCATCTAGATTCAGGGGCACCTTCCTGAGGGGCTTTTGGTTGAGGCCTTCTTCAGAAACTTTTGTTCAGGTCCGTTTCTGGAGAAGAAATGAAACTTTGATAATAATTTTTATACATTCTTATTAATACTCCAGGCTTTTTACTCTTGCTCATACGTTCTCCTCTATGTTCTCCTGCCCCCTTTTTCACAAAATGGCAGGCCTGTGTTTTATGAGGGGTCCACCTCGGCAGTGAGACAGTGCCCCATGTTTGTGCTGATCAATCTGACCCTTTCCTGGTGCTTTTCCATGAGGAAAAATTGGAACAATGAGGAGTCAGTGCTTCCTCTGATGTTGCCTGTTGCTTACCACAATCACAGAAAGGAGGACAAAAAGGCTTAACTATTACCTTGATGTGGGCCCCTTGCTTTAATTTAAAACTCCGATATCAAGCAGTTTAGCTCTTCCCAGGTCAGCTCAGCTCTTGAAATTTCAAGGAAGAAATTCTGTTTTTATTCGTCTAAATTTTGTGTCATTTATACAGAAAAAAATTGCATCATATATTTAAAAATTGAATGCCTTCTGTTTTGCCATCTTACCGAAGAGAAAACTTGTGTAGCCTACTGGAATTATTAACAGTGAAGCTCCAAGGGCTAATATTCAGAAAAATTAAGGAATCAAAATCCAACTATTTCTCAATAGCATTTCCTTTTCTATAAACTTTCTATTTTATTATCTGTAATTTAAAAACTTCTGTAGAAAAGAGTTTAAAATTTTCAATTAATATAAAATTATTTTTAGAATTTCTTTTTGCATAACCGTTTGTTGTAAGTAGCTAATATTAACTAATTGTAATCATCAACTATTATCTAAGCTGCACATAAAAATGTGTTAATATTTGCTGCTGCCTAAAATATAATACATATTTACATAATCTAAGTTACCAAAAATAATATAATTCTGCATAGTAACATACACACACACAAATAATCAACATACACAAGGCTTTTTTTTCTATTTCTTCCTTACATTTTCTGTTTGATATTGGTATCAGAACAAAGTGTTTATGTCCTACTATCATAAATGGAAATGTGCCTAATTTGCATTTTATTATATTAAATAATCAGACATATGCTTAGCTTCTCCTAGGTTAAATTTTTTACATAATTGTTATTAACATAAATAATCCAGAAATTATTTAAAGTTTTTAAAAAAAATTTCTGGTGCCTTTACTCTGTGGAATATAATTCTATTTGTCAAAGTGTTAGTGCCGTTTGCATTATATAAAACAACATTTTAGTCGTGTCGGCTAACTACAACCCTTCAGGCATGGCTTACTTTTTCATTAGTGTATAATTTTGGTTGTACTCTACTGTTTTTCTAAACGTGCTTGCAAGTCAGTTCCAGGCCACAGGGCTTTGTCTTCAATGAAATAAGAATGTCTCAGGGACCCACAGAAATAACTGCGCCAAGTACTCTTATAATGACTTACATAACTTTGAGACACTATCAGTGGGCTAAGTTATTTCTCTAATTCTAGCAGAGAAGCATATGTGCTTACAAGATAGAGTAAAACAAATATTAGTAAAACAGGACTAAATGAACTGATGATGAATGATAATAGGTTTTGTTTGGAATGGAACATAAAACATTCCTGCTATTTAATTGATACATAAACGTGTTAATGAGGGCTGTTGTTACATGTTGCACACCCTTTAGAAGGCTTGTGGTTTTTGATCTCATCTATATTCGTAGTTGTCTCTCTTTGTGATTTACAATCTCACCTCTTTTCACGGTTGTAGCTATATTTATAGTTGCATGCAATTGAGTTGCATAGTTGCACTAGGTATCTAGGGGATGGGCAGGGAAATGCAAACAATTTTGCATAGTAAGTTATTATCTTCAGTTCCAGTGGAAGTTCTTGAGGCTTCATTGCTACCTGGCACCCATCTTGCATGAACTCCTTTGTGTTTCTGAGGCCTCTGGCATACACCTAGGGTGGGTGTTTGCCTGAAAGGGAGCAGCTATCTCTAAAGAACAGGGTTTTCCATGACCCAGTCATTGAATAGACTCTTCATCTACTTCTGCTGTTGAGAAACGATTATTTCTTCTTCAGGAATTTCCACCTTCTTTATCAAGGACATCGTGTCATTCTTCAGGGTCACAGAATGCTCTACAGCCTACTTCCTGGTATCCACGATGGAGGAGATTAGTTGCACCTGAATTCAAGGAAGATTCGAGAGTGTTCACAGCTGCAGAATTCCAAGCACCCTCAGTCTGACTGTGCTGATGTTAGAAGGACACATGGGGACCTGTCACAAGGGAGGCACTTTGCAGGGATGCCTCAACCCCAGGGCACACCCCTGCAGGAGGGCTTTTCTCCTTGTAACAGTCACTTAGCCACTTATAGAAAGGCAACTCTGAGAAAATTTAAATGAGATCCAAAATACTAACCCTAACCAGTTTATTATATGAAAGAATTGGAAAAACAAATCAAGGTATGCCTCTTCTTTGGAGCTACAGATATGTATTAAAAATTGGGTGTACAAAGAACTTTTTTATGACATGGAGAAGTGCTTATGAGATGAAATACCATTAAACATATTAATTAAAGCGTACATTAAAAGGTATAACCAAACTTATACATTAGAGCTCAAAATTTAAAATGTGTAGAAAAACGACTGAGAGGAAATATGCCGAATTATAAGAATTGAGGTGTTTCTTATAGGAAGCAGGATCCTGTGAGAAATTAAATTGCTTTATTGATTATCTTGTACTTTTATAGTTTCCAAAAGTTCTACAGAGAGTGTAATGTAGGACTTTAGTCAGGAATGAACATCTCTTTAAATAAGCAGTAGAGAATTTCAAATGAAGGGTGTGCTATGGGTCTGTGTGTTTCTTTCAAGGTCTAATATTTTCCACGTAGTGCTTCAGAAAGAAGAAGGTAATTTCAACAACTTAACCCCATCATCAAGAGGGTGTTACTTAAGTACATTATGGGAGGCCATAGATAAACAGCCGACCACTAAACATCAGAAAGTCCGTGATGTCCTTTGGCCTGTGAGATGGTCTGCATTTCCTTGAAGGAAAAAAGCAGATTTTAAAACACTAGAACCCAGTCAAATCCTAAATTTAAATAGAAAGGTTAGAAAGGCTTATGCATGAGAAAAAGATTCAGAGTATTCAATTGTTAATTCTGGCTATTTCTGAGTAATTTAAACTTACCTGTAATTTTTTTTAAATTTTAAGGCCAGGTGGGGTGACTCATGCCTGTAATCTCAGCACTTTGGGAGGCCGAGGCACGTGAATCACTTGAGACCAGGAGATTGAGACAAGTATGGGCCCGTGGCAAAACCTCGTATCTACTAAACCACAAAAATTAGCCAGTTGGTGGTGTGTACTTGTAGTCCCATCTACTTGGGAGGCTGACGCATGAGAATTGCTTGAACCTAGTAGGTGGAGGTTGCAATAACCCAGGATCTCACCACTGCATTCCAGCCTGGGTGACAGAGCAAGACCTTGTTTCGAAAAAAAATTTTATTTTATTTAGGAATCAAATAAGTTAATTAAATGTCAAATTACATTTAATTTACTTTTTAAACATTTCAAGAACTGATATTCTGATTTTGTGTCAGTACATTTTAAGAATCAATAAAATTATTTTTAAAATCCAACCAATTTTAAAGCTTTTACTTTATTAGCCTCCCTGGCAAGAAAGCCCTGGGAGGTTAGAAAATTTGGAGGATGTC
>NW_026654677.1:0-8372 GCF_009828535.3 Hylobates moloch
GGGGTCTTGGAGACTCTATTGGGAAGTTTGGGGCTAACCAGGAGGACAGTGAGCAGCTTGTGATGGGGTTTAGGCAGTCAATGCGGGGGTCAGACTAGGCTTCAGGACAGTCAGCCTGGTACCTAGGGAGGCCTGGGAGCACCAGGCTCAGCGTCAGGGAGGCTCCTGAGCTCCTTCCTGTCTGGTGCTCATCGCCCCTTTACGGGCCACCTGGCTTCGGTTGTGATGTCTCCGTCTTGCTTTTAGACCAAAAGCAGTTGCTGAATCCATGCCCAGGGCCTGGGACCTGGCGTTGCTCTCTGCTGGCCTCCCTGTGCTTGCTCATCGAGTCTTTCCCACTTGTCATTTTCAGCTTCCATGCTGTACCCAGGATCCCACCATAAGAAGGAAGCCGGTTCACTCTGCTACATCGAGTTTATGCTTCTCTGTTGCTTTTCTGCACCGTGCAGACCCACTCAGGGACTAGGGGAGCCTGCTGTAGTGATGGGTCTCATGCCTGAGCCTGACCCTTCTCTCTCCCTGCAGCCCTGCATTGGAGTCCCGGGATATGAGAAGCTGGCAATTCAAGGCCTGACAGCAGGCTCAAGCCAGTGTCTAGAGGCATGGAACTGTGCCTCTAGTTCCATTTATTTTTTTGAGTAGGAAATATGAACAATGGATTCAAACTTCTCCTTGGAAATTCAAATGACAGGAGGAGAAGCCTGCTATGCTAACATGGATCAAAGGGATGGAGACTTTTGAGTGTAAAATCATCCACCAGCTTCTCCCAATACCCACTGCTCGGACAGACACAAATCTCCCTCCTTCCAGGACCATCTTGCCAGGCTCCTGTCTGCTTCCGTTCTACTGAGACAGGGCAGCGGTCCCTTGTCTCTTAATCTTGAGGTGAGTTCTGAAATACCTTGAGACGGCTTCCCAGAGCAGCATGGAGCAAAGCCCACAAGTCATTTTCCACCTTGCCCAAATCCCGGAATACATGCATTTGGCAGAAACCCCAAACTCCTTTTACACATTCTCACCACAGCGAGAACAGGAGACTCTGCCCCTTTCTTCCACTTTACCAGCTGTGTGCTTTTGGGCAAGTTTCTTCACATCCAAGTAATAATAACCACTTCATTGCAGATCAAGTGCAAAATATGAAAAGCAATTCTTAACACATGGTCTTCTGTTAACCTTGCTATGACCAGGGTAGTTGTCACAAGCACTATTTATTAAGAGAGGTAGAGCTAGAAGTGACATTGTGGGTGAACAGCATGTTTCCTATATTTGATTGCATAGGAACCATGTGGCATATGGGAAAGTGCACCAGGTTGGGGGCCCATCTGGGTCCACCATTGACTTGCTCCGTGCAGACATGCCTCTTGAACCTTAGAATAGACATAGTAAAAGTCTGCTGACTCCCAGCTGTGTGGCTCTGGGTAAGTGACTTCACATTTCTGAGTCTTAAGTATCTCATCTGCAGTGTAGACATATTCATGCCACTCCATAGATGACCTGGGATCAACGCATGGGCAGTGCTCAGCATAGAAGCTGGAGTGGAGAAAGCATTCAGTAAGCTCCAAGGAGCTGGGAGAGGTGGTGTTGCTAGGTCTACGTGCAGGAGGTGCTTGGGCCCCTGGGAGTTTAGCAGCAGAGTTCTTCTATACCTGTATTCTGGACAGATCTGATCTGAGCTCTGCATCTGCCTGGGCCTTGTCTCTACTGGTGCTTGTGTCCCCTCCCAGGGGCCTCCCTCTGGGTAACCACAGTGACCACCAAGCCCTTGCTGGCCTGTTTATGGGGTGGGCTACTCCTTTGTGTGCATTCTCAGATTTAGGCAGGACAGGCACATGTTTACTTGCAGGTGAGACCTGTGACTAAGCTTCCAGTGAAGTCACCTGCAGGTGATCTAACACACACGTGGCATCCCATGGGGAGGAATCCTGGAAACAGCTTGAACCTCTGGCACCCCACCATCCAGAGGACCATCAGGATTTTAGAGATGCCGTTTATGGTCTTCTGAGTGTGGCAGACCCTTGCTTCTCCCCAGAGTGAGGGAGGAAGCCGAGGACCTTGGGTGAATTTCTTTTACAATTTTGGGTGAATTTCTTAATGTCCAGGTGTCCTTGGCTGAGAAATGGTAGACTAGGTTCATTCCAAGCAGATGACATTATTTGTGTGCATAGCGGGGGATGTGGAAGGCAATTCCAAGAGAAGAATTTTAGTATTCTGAGTTATTGTTAAAGCACATAGCCTATGGCCCTGCAAGAGTAGTATTTTGAAAGGTTTCCTTCTTTGTTTTGTTAAAAATCCATCTTATCCTTTTATTGTTGCAGTATCTTAGCAGACAGCCATTTTCAGGTGGTTGATAATCAGCCTGGGAGAGCTATGCTGCCCGTCTCTGCCTCATGTGAGGAAGGAAAGGGGCTTGGAGGAGTTTCAGTGGGATGGACCTGCTCATCTCCCCCAGCACAGCATTGTCATGGGGGTGGGATTTGGAGGTAATAAATCACCTTCAGAGATGGGTGGCAGGACAAGAGCCTCACCTTTCTGTGACGATTATTCGCATTCAAGGATCCCAAGAGGTGGCAGGACAGGCCTGACTGCCTTGATCTGAAGAGCCCAGACCAACTCTAAAAGGTTTAGACATTGAGCTTATGTGGGAGATTGGCTCACGCATGGGTGGTTTAAAAATCCATTCTGGGCTGGGAGCGGTGGGTGACGCCTGCAATCCCAGCACTTTGGGAGGCCAAGGAGGGTGGATCACCTGAGGTCAGGAGTTTGAGACCAGCTGGCCAACATGGCAAAACCCTGTCTCTACTAAAAATATAAAAGTTAGCCAAGTGCAGTGGTGCACACCTGTAATTCCAGCTACTTGAGAAGGCTGAGGCAGGAGTACCACTTGAAACTGGGAGGCGGAGGTTGCAGTGAGCTGAGATCGCACCATTGCACTCCAGCCTGGGTGACAGAGTGAGACTCAGTCTCAAAAAAACAAACAAACAAAAAATCCATTCTGGCTGTAATTGCATCGTGAGACACTATGTGTAAATGTGTACATGTATCTGCATGTGTGTAGTTTAGTCACTAAATTACTCCACCTGTATGACGTTAAAATACAATATGTACTCTTTCCAGGTTGACAACAATCTAAAATCACATTTGCTGTGTCTTATTTGAATCAAGAAGATTCAAATATTAGATAATGAAATGAATCACCTGTACAGTCCCAATACTGTATGATTCACAGGGAATTTCGTGCATCCTTTGTTTTCAGAATCAAAGAGCACACAACGTGTGTTCAAATTACCAAGGAAGGGCCAAAGCTCAGTGAGGTCAAGGACGGCAGACATAGGAGAAGGACGCAGGCATTTTCATTCCTAGTTCAGAGCTTTTTCCAGGATGCCATTAGGCTCATTGGGGCATGGCTTTATTTAATGACATCCTGGGTCCCTTTTCTGTCCATGATTCCATGAGGGAGGGACAGAGGGTGCACATGTCATGCTGTCAGAGGCAGATGCACAGTGTGGAGACTCAGGGGCCAGGGGGCTCTTCACTTCTCCAGCCCCCACACGTCGAACCTCCCTGTTAGCTCTGCCATCTCCCGTGGGGTAAGTGTTAAGCCCCTGAAAATGAAGGGGTTACAAGTTCTGTTGTGAGGCCCTATAATAAAGGAGAGCTAATAAAGGCTTCGCCCCACCTTCTGATGGGATTTTAGAGACAAGTACCCCAATGGGAGGGGGAGTGGCTGGAATGAGGAGAGGAAAAAGGTGGTGAAACCAGGGAATCGTGAGAGATGACAGGGATGCGGGCTTCAGGCTGTGACTAGGATGTGGCCGCGGTCACGGTGGGATTTCCCGTCATCCCCTGGTGAAATCTGCCCCAGAGCTTGGATTAAAAAGGACAGTAGTGGTGCACTGAAGAAGATCAGTGTTTGAGGCTTAGGTTAATTCACTCATTCCTTCCTCTAATTCAAATTTATTGTTCTTCACTGGTTACTAAAGATGTAAATATGAGTATTTATGAGTACCAGGCCCTGTCCTTGAGGAGCTCGAGGTCTAGTGGGAGGACTATAAATATGTAAGTAAATGATGGCAACAGAGTGACAAGACCCTATGATAGGATGCGCCAAAGTGTCTGAGGGGCAGAGATGTAGAGCAATTGATAATGCCAGGCAGGAATGCGGGGAGAGGGCCAGGAAAGCGTCAGAGTGGGGTTGAAATTCGAGCCGATTTGAGTACGAGGAGGGAAGAGCTCTGTCATTTCTGGTTACTGTGTCATCTCAGGAAGCTGATTCCTTAGAGATACAGTGGAGATGATCATACTTATCTCAGAAGAAAGAGCTACGTGGCAAGTATGAGGATTTGCCAAGAAAAACATCCTGGGTCCCCATTGGACCAGGCCTAGTCCTTCTGCCCCTACCGGCTGGTTGGAGCTCCAGCCCACCACCAGGCACCCTCCTGCCCCTCCTGGGGTTGGCAGAGGGTTCACGCACCTCTGAGTGCCAGCCAGAGAAGCAACTTGCAATGTCCTGGGTCTCCCAGCACCTCTTCCCAGCTTCCCCTGACCACAGGCTGAAGGTGTCTTAGGAAGGACAAGGCAGGTGAATCCTCAAGTTGAAAACAGACCTGGACTGAGGGCAGGATGGGGTGGATACAATCACTACTTTTATTTGTCCTCGCACTGAGGATCATACTCCGGTCTCCCACATGGATCCCGGGGGAGCCAGTCCACGGAGCACAGCCGAGAGGCAGCCCAGGCTTAGTCAGAGCCACAGACCGTGGGTGAGGCTCCTGCTCTTCTGCTGCAGAGAGCTGCCTTCTGGACTCTGAGGCCGATCCGCCTGGGCAGCCCTGCGGTCACAACTCCAGAAGACAGGAGGCAGGAAGAGGAAGGCTCTACTCTCCTTATCCACAGCGTTGTCTGTGCTGCTGGTCTGTCCCAGTTCCAAAATAAGAGCAGATGCACGACAATGCCTCAATAAATACCTCGGCGGATTCAGTCTCAACTTAATTCATTTCCACACTCCTGGTGTGAGTGGTACCCTGTACAGGGCAGAGACGAATGAGGCACTGTAATCAGTGCCATGACATTCAGGCCAGAAGTGTTGGTAACCTGGGCCCCTGGCTCTCCCCTGCAGTGACCTCAGCTGCTCCTGTCCTTAGCCCAGTGCCCAGCTTCCGAACAAGTGGTCAAAAAAATCCCATCTGGCCGGGCGCGGTGGCTCACGCTTGTAATCCCAGCACTTTGGGAGGCCGAGGAGGGCGGATTACGAGGTCAGGAGATCGAGACCACAGTGAAACCCCGTCTCTACTAAAAATACAAAAAATTAGCCGGGCGTGGTGGCGGGCGCCTATAGTCCCAGCTACTCGGAGAGGCTGAGGCGGGAGAATGGCGTGAACCCCGGAGGCGGAGCTTGCAGTGAGCGGAGATTGCGCCACTGCACTCCAGCCTGGGAGACAGAGCGAGACTGCGTCTCAAAAAAAAAAAAAAAAAAAAAAATCCCATCTGCAGGCGCTGGGGGGCAGCGCTCCCCCGCGTATTAGGTGTTGGTATTGCCGGGATGCCTGCCTGGCCCAGGCCTTTCAGGCTTTGAAAAAGAGCGTTTTCGGGATTCTGTCTTAGAACCACGCCAGGACATTTTAAGACTGAGTTCAATCCTGTCACTTTAAAGACGGGGACAGGGATGCTATGGAGATCTGCCCAATATCCCAGAGGGGCGAAACAAGAATGTAAGTCCCAGTTTTGGGGGCTCATTTTGTCTCTGGGCTGATCCAGTCAGATTCATTCTCAGGCCTCACAGAGACACTTTACATTGAAAATAAAGAAGAACAAAAAAAGTAAAGAAAAATTAAAAAGGGAACAGAACAACTCCGGAGCTCGCCACTGAGGACTCCAGGAGCCTGCACCGCCTCCCCTCCCCTCCCCTCCCCTCCGCTTCCCTTCCCTTCCATGTTTGCTTCCCGGAAGCCTCAGCAAACACTCCCAGGCAGCCTGTTTTGTGCTGGGCAATGCCACAGGTACCAGTTTTTTTTTTTTTTTTACCATGCTTTACAGGTGGACAAACACTTCCTTTGGAGCAATTTTACATAAGAGGGAGATAACATTTTCCACAATTTAGATCAGCCCAGGCCCAGGGTCCAGCTTAAAAATATTAAATAACAGAGCCTAGGGCCCATGCGAGTGCCCTCCCGGCCGGCCCTGGGCTCTGCGAAGGGCTCCCTGGGGGTTCTCACCTGCACCACTCTGGCAAGGAGGGACGGGGTTCCCATCCTCCCCACCTCACCTGGTGGAGACCCCTTGGTCCTTGGGTGAGGCTCTGCTTCCACATCCCCAGGCTGCTGTGCTCTGATGGGGTCTGAGATCAAGCCCAGCTCCTTCATTTCATTTCTGAGGAACATGAGGCCAAAAGAAGGGGCTACTGTCTAACGGCACCTGCCCAGAAGTCCCATCCTTATGGAACCAGGCTCCAGCCCCCCAGTGGCCCTTCATGTTATTTTGTGTTTCTGGTACACAGATCTCCTGGTGTGGGTTGGTGGCACTCCTGGCTGAGAATGTGTCTGCCGGTTCTGAGGCATGGACGTTTGCTGCGTTTCACTCTGAGCCAAGGATAATAGGGGCCAATACCCTTCAGGAAGCCATTCCCTTCAGGGATGGAACAATGGCTCTCCCCTCTAGAGGCATGACAGAGAGCCCTGCAGAGGTGCCTGTGCCTAAGAGAGACTTACTCTGTGCACTTCCAGGAGTCTGTCTGATTGTATTTAGAAAAGTAAAAAACAAGAATGAGTTTAGAAGAGGCTGCGAGAGGCCAAAGGCGTGATGCCAAATATTCATTGCAACTTGAGCCGGGAATTGAGACTGGAGCCCCAAAGTGTACATTCTGGGGAGCTCTTTAAAGCAGCTCAGCTCATTCAGGAGCACACTGGTCTCAGGCAGCGACAGAAACAGGGACACGGAGCATCTTCCCAAGCCACCTGTCAGTTGGGAAAAAGCTTGGCATGGGGTCTCTATCTCTCAGCACGTTTGTTTTTATTCTTTTTTACATTCATTACCTGTTATTAGCATTCACTATTCTTGGAATTAGTATTCAACAAATTCAAGCAGGATCCAGAGAAAAGCAAAAGACAGCTAAGCATTCAGGAATCTCCATGAACAGGAGCCCTGCCTTGCTCCAATTGCACAGAAATATGTTTTTTAGAAGGATCATAGAAGAATGAGTGCTGGCTGATAGGCATACCGAGAATGCCATTTATGAATTGCTAGCCTGGGGGAAATGTGCTTCACCTGATGATTTTCATTTTTCTTTCATTCCTAAAATGGACTCGCTTGCGCCTTATTATACACATTATCAGCTTGTTGTATTAATCAATTGAAATAGCGTAAGAGTAAATGCTTGAAAACAATACTGTCCTACTGAAATGTGACCTGTTGGTGTTATTGCTTGAGGAGGCATAAAGGGAAAAGGGATAAGGTGCATTACCATCTGGGTGAATAAGCAAGAGGAGGCTAGTGCTGGGTGTGGTAAGAAAGAAGTCGTCAGGTGGAAAACAGAGCAGCAGATTGGCTGCATTTATGTCCCTCTGAAAATCAGTTTGGGGCTTGGTTTCTAGTCTGTTCCCATCTCCAGATACTTAGGAGACATTCCCTTGACTAGGAAAGGAAAGTGGAATATCACAAAATTCTGAGACCCCTTTGAAAAGGCAGTACATGGAGAAGTAAGGAAGTTAAAAAAAGGCTTTTATCAGCTCTTCACCTTTGGTGCTAAATTCATTCAACAAATATTTATTGAACACCTACTACAAGCCACACATTCCTTTAAAGCCCTTGGGATACTTCAAGATCCCTGCCTTCCAGGAGCTTATATTTTAGATCCCAGATATGCCATCCTTCTCTGGTTTCTCTTTTCCTTCTTATCTGTATTTGATACGCAACACCTATTCCAGGGATCAGAGCAAATGTCACGCTTTTTCTCACAAGAATGGCAGAAAAAATGTCTGCAGGTACCCTGGTGCATACGGCAGATGGTATTTCTAATTCCCGGTGGAACATCCCCTATGGATACAACAGAAGAGAGCTGACATTTAACTCATATAGTGCGGAGAATAGAAGATGACCCTAGCCCACAGCCAAGGGTTGTTTATTCTGACAATGCTAAGTACTTTTGGACAAGTCCCAGTTTAACCGAACTTTGGCTTCTTAGCTTTAAAACAGGAATGATAATTTATATCTGAAATATTGCCAGGAGGATGATAGGGTGTGTTTTATGGGTGCCCACCTGGCCCATCTCGGCCCTAAAAAGCCCATGCAGATCTTAAATCAGGGTCCTCGAGCCTCCTGGTGAGAGATGTGCACTAGAAGGAAGCAAAGGGAGTTTTGGAAAACAGAAGTGGTCCAGA